>NW_025422933.1:0-124138 GCF_020497125.1 Mauremys mutica
CCTGCCCCAGCTCAGAGCCTGCCCCCCTCACATCAACCTCCCCATAGCCTGCAACCCTCCCGCCCCCCAACTCCCCCCCCAGCCCGCGTGTCCGCACCCCCCTGCCCCCCATCCCCTGCCCCAGCTCAGAGCCTACCCCCCTCACTCAACCTCCCCATAGCCTGCACCCCTCCCCGCCCCCAACTCCCTCCCCCGCCCGCGTGTCCGCACCCCCCTGCACCCCCATCCCCTGCCCCAGCTCAGAGCCTGCACCCCCTCACTCAACCTCCCCATAGCCTGCACCCCTCCCGCCCCCCAACACCTCCCCGAGCCCGCGTGTCCGCACCCCCCAGCACCCCCATCCCCTGCCCCAGCTCAGAGCCTGCCCCGCTCACTACACGTGCCCAGAGCCTGCACCCCTCCCGCCCCCCAACTCCCTCCCAGA
Source organism: Mauremys mutica (assembly GCF_020497125.1). NCBI lineage: Eukaryota > Metazoa > Chordata > Testudines > Geoemydidae > Mauremys > Mauremys mutica. Next base: position 425 of record NW_025422933.1, read on the forward strand.
GCCCGCGTGTCCGCACCCCCCTGCACCCCCATCCCCTGCCCCAGCTCAGAGCCTGCCCCCCTCACTCAACCTCCCCATAGCCTGTAACCTTCCCGCCCCCCAACTCCCCCCAGCCCGCGTGTCCGCACCCCCTGCACCCCCATCCCCTGCCCCAGCTCAGAGCCTGCACCCCTCACTCAACCTCCCCGTAGCCTGCAACCCTCCCGCCCCCCAACTCCCCCCCCAGCCGCGTGTCCGCCCCCCCCTGCACCCCATCCCTGCCCCAGCTCAGAGCCTGCCCCCCTCACTCAACCTCCCCATAGTCTGCAACCCTCCCGCCCCCCAACTCCCCCTCCCCGAGCCCGTGTGTCCGCCGCCCCCCCTGCACTCCCATCCCCTGCCCCAGGTCAGAGCCTGCCCCCCTCACTCAACCTCCCCGTAGCCTGCAACTCTCCTGCCCCCCAACTCCCCCGCCCAGAGCCCGTGTCTGCACCCCCCTGTACCCCAATCCCCTGCCCCAGGTCAGAGCCTGCCCCCCTCACTCAACCTCCCCTTAGCCTGCAACCCTCCTGCCCCCCAACTCCCTCCCAGAGCCCGCGTGTCCGCACCCCCCTGCACCCCCATCCCCTGCCCCAGCTCAGATACTGCACCCCTCACTCAACCTCCCCATAGCCTGCAACCCTCCCGCCCCCCAACTCCCTCCCAGAGCCTGCACCCCAAACAGGGCCGGATTAACCTTTTGTGGGCCTGGTGCTAAACATATCTGTGGGCCCCCATGGGGGAAATGGGGGCAGAGGGCAGGGGGGCAGAGTCCTCAGAGCGAGGGGCTGGCTGGGGGCAACGGGAGATGGGTCATGGCACGGCAGGGACAGCCCCACTCCACCCAGCCCAGTAGAAGGGCCCTGTTTACAAACCGGGAGCTGCCAGACCCACACTGTCCAGCCCAGCCCTGCACTGCCATTGTGCTTCTTCCCCTGGGGGGCGGGCCCATGCTGCACCATGCTACCCCCTGCCCGGCACCCCTCTGCCTCCCCACGCCCAGCGCCGCACCACCCAGAGACCCCCACAAACCCCCTGCCCAGCACCCCTCCGGCTCCCTACGCCCAGCACCGCACCCCCCAGAGACCCCCACAAATCCCCTGCCCAGCACCCCTCCGGCTCCCTACACCCAGTGCCACACCACCCAGAGACCCCCACAAACCCCCTGCCCAGCACCCCTCTGGCTCCCTACGCCCAGCGCCGCATGACCCAGAGACCCCCACCAGCCCCCCGCCTGGCACCCCTCCGGCTCCCTACGCCCAGTGCCGCACCACCCAGAGACCCCCACAAACCCCCTGCCCAGCACCCCTCCGTCTCCCTACGCCCAGTGCCGCACCACCCAGATACCCCCACAAATCCCCTGCCCAGCACCCCTCCGACTCCCTACGCCCAGTGCCGCACCACCCAGAGACCCCCACAAACCCCCTGCCCAGCACCCCTCCGGCTCCCTACGCCCAGCGCCGCACCACCCAGAGACCCCCACAAACCCCCCTGTCCGGTGCCCTCCCAGATCACTCCCCCACCCACTCAGAACCCCCCCACAGATCCTCACTGACCAGTGCCTCTCAGCTGAAGACCCCCATAGCCCTCCCACAACAGCACAGTGCCCCCCTTCCCACCCAGAGCCCCCCTACAGATCCCCTCACTGTCCAGTGCCCCCCACCACAACTGCACAGTGCCCCACACAGACCCCCCACACTTCCCAGCACCCACACACACACAGATCTCCCCCACTGACAGCCCCCCAACACACAGAGATCTCCCCACCCCCCACTGCCCAGCACCCCGCAGACCCACTAGAGACCTACTCTCCCACACCCTAACCCCCAGCCACAGTAGCCGGCCCTGATGGGAGGTGACTGTGTCTGCCAGGCTGAGATGGCAGCGCAGCCAGAGCTGGTCCTGGGGCAGGAGAACTCCAGCCCCTTGGGAGTGGTGGAAGCAGCCAGGCTAGAGCAGGAGCAGAGCCTACCCGGGCCAGGCTCCCTCAGGACCCAGCTGAGCCTCCCCCCTCCCCGACTGTCTCCTGTGAGTGGCTGAGACTGGCCCAGCCTCTGCACCAGTCCCAGGTGGCTCTTCCCCCGGGGAGGCAGGTGGGGCCCCACAGATCCCAGGCAGTGGAGACAGCTCAGAGCTGGAGCAGTGCTGGGGAGCGGGGCAGATCCCTGAGATGTGACTCCCGAGATCCTACCCAGCCCATTCACACCCATTGGCCCTGTGGCCAGCAGCCCTGCTGAGCCCGCATGGTGGCCCCCAGCTGCTGGGTGATGAGCCCTCTACAGCAGTGGCATAGCCAGGTTCTAACATCAGGGGAGCAAACACGTAAAAAGAGGCACCACCCAACATATCGAATTACTAATTACATACGTTTAAATTTGTTATACATATTTATTTTGTACTTAAAATAAAAACCCAAGAATGATCCAGCCACAGAAGGATTTGCACAGCCGGCATTTTGCAGGAGAACTTTAGATTATACTTAGATATACTTTTGATTCTAGAAACTAAATGACAGAATACAGTAGCTTATAATTGTCACAGGTTTAAAAAAAAATACCGGCCATTTTTTCCAGTTACTAATTTCATTTTAAAATCAATCAATGAAATGCACTTTATTTATAATAGATCATAATACTAAAGTCACCAAAAAGGCATAGCAAATACAAGTTTTTGAGAATTGGTGAGCAAAGATCTAATAGCTCTTCAGGGTTGGACAAAGCAGTAATTTCCCTTAAAGTAGCTTTATTCATGGGGTTTTTAAAAAAACAGAAGATATCTCTATGACACAGGTTGGCAGTCTAACATTTTTGAAACACTTGAGTACTGAAAGTGAGACTATTTAACCAATTTAAGCTGTACACACACAAACCCCCCTCTCTCTCTCTCTTCCTGCTTTCCTATCACCAGTTCTGTTACTACAGGAATGAAATCTAGACATCCTTTAAAAAGGACAGTTACCTGTTCTGTAACTGGTGTTCTTTGAGATGTGTTGCTCCGGCCTATTCCACAGTAGGTGTGCGTGCGCGCCACGTGCACCGGTGCCGGAAGTTTTTAGAGCACTGCTGCGACCCCTGGAGTGGCGCCTCTATAGCGCTATAAGGGGAGCTGCGCACTCCCCCCACCCTCAGTTCCTTCTTGGCAGACAACTCCGACAGAGGGGAAGGAGGCTGGGATGTGGACTAGACAAGAGCAACACATCTCGAAGGACGCCAGTTACGGAACAGGTAACTGACCTTTCTTCTTCGAGTGACTGCTCCTGTGTATTCCACAGTAGGTGACTCCAAGCTATATCCGATGGAGGGTTATCAGGACGGAGTACCACCCTACCAAACCCGGCATCATCCTGTGCTTGGGAGACGATCGCATAGTGCGAGGAAAAAGTGTGGACAGATGACCATGTGGCTGCCCTTCATACCGGTAGTTGTGCTCAACAGGAAAAGTGGCTTCAGCTCCTATACAAATAACTGGTTGCAAAAAACAAAACAAAAATTAAATTAAAAAACCAAACCAAAAAAAATAAACAAAAAAAACCCCACCCAGAAAAGCTCCTATCACACATCCATCACCATTTTAGATTTTGACATCTCCTGCCTGATGTGACATCTTTGCTTTGCAAACAAGAGACCTGGGGATCTCTGTGGCTGTTACCCTCTAACTGGGTAAAAGGTTACACATCTTGTCTCGAGTAATTTTCCTCTTAACAGAAGATTCATTTTAAAATTTGTCACAATAAAATTCCATTTTAAATAGAAATAATTAGTCTATACTGGGTCTCTATTCTCATACAGCCTATTTCTCTCACATATTCCCCCACTCTAATTCCTTTGGAGTGAGGTTTTAATTTCAGGATTAGTCACCATTTCCGATATAGTAGGAGGACGGAGGGAGAAAACTAGAAGAAAACCTGAATTATGTTGTAACTCTGAAAGTTATCACTTAATCAGCCTCTTATGTTACACTAATTAACTTCATGTTTAATTTCATTGTCGCTGGTAACAACTTATTCAAAGATTACAAAATATAAACCTATAGGGCAGTTTTCTCTTAATTCCCATTTCCATCCAGTCAGCTTTGTGTGAAGTCACATTCTACAATAACCGAGGAGCCTTCCATTTCTGTGAGTTCATTTCTCCCTGGGACTTCTCCCATGAGTGTGGGTGGAAGGCGTCTCACGCTATGTGGGAAGGCTGCATTATGAGAAAAATCACCTGTGTTCTATTTTCACACTTTCTAATCTTTCAGAGTAGCAGGAGGTGGAGAAGTGATAAAAATGCGTAAGACTAAGTAGCAAACCTAAGAGACCAAACCACAGACTCTGGACTCAGCACTCATGTATCCTGCAGTCTGAACTTGGAATTTGATACATTCCCTCATTAGGTACAATCATCTCCCCAGCATGGAAGAGCTTCTTGTCCAACAAGGCAGCCAGATTGGGACCCGTAGGCATGGAATGGCTCTGAAGGAATCAGCTGTCTCTCTCTGTGCTTCATGAGACTTCGGATCCAAATGGTTAAAAGACAGTTGTGCCCAATTTAATCATGGCATCTTTTAGGAGTGTGATCAATGCCACTTAACTAGGGAGCAGCGTTCTAAAAGTAGTTTACCTCAGCCACAGGTCACCATAACTTCCATCTCTGGGGCAAAAATCAACCACTAGTTCATGTCAAATCTTTTACCTTACTTGGAATAATTTCACACTTCTCTGGCATAGAATTCTTCACCAAACACACAACGTATCAGTAGCAATAGTGAGGTATAACTTCCCCAAATATACCCTTTTAGTTCTTTAATCTCATGGCACAGATTTAAAATAGGGATTAAATTCAGGTGCATTTTAGAATCTCTGTAAGACACCAAATATCAGGTATGTATTAAAAGTAGGTATCTTTCTGCAGCTATATCACATTCAACACAAATTTCATTTTCTACACATTTGCAGCATCTCACAAGGTGAACAGAAATGTTACTTCCATTTTTCCCATCTCTACCTAGATAGGGATTGCATTTCCCAAATAATAGGCAACATGCACCTGATTAGGAAGGAGATAACTTCAGGAGTGAGCTCCTGCAGGGCCTGGGCCACAACTGCTTTCGGAGTCCAATCCATGGGTATTTTGCTTAGTTCCAAATCACTTACTAGGGAATCCTCTTCTCAGCCCTTCAGAGAAAATATTGACCTACCCAATTGAACAACGGGGGGTTGGGATGGTGATGGGGAATAAGGGAATCCCTCTGACTTACCCTATCTTCTTCTGTTGTTACAAAGGGTGAAATGACATTTTCCCCTATCCCTGCCCTGTTCCTGCTCTTTGTTATAGTTCAATATATTTTAAGTGAGGAAAATGATAGTAAAAATATCTGCTCCCCAGCACAACCTGAAGCAACATCAGAGCAACTGGGAATGAAACAATTGGTTCCCCAAGGGAGAACTTGATGACTAACAATTGCTTTGAAATGGGGGAACAGTATAACCGTGATGCTCAGGGTTTGTTTAGACTAGGAAAAGTGATGGAGTTTAGGTCACGTCAAGGGGGAAGCTAATACCAATCCCTGCACCTGTGCGCATCTGCTCTACAACTATACTTGTCTTTTTACCCCAAGATCACTAACTTGAGCAGCCAACGCCATGTACAGCTCTAGTGGATGTCAGGCACAGGTAGTTTTTGCCTCAGTGTAGCTTGTTGGGATCAAACCTCTCTCCCAGCTGGACCTGATGAACATTCCGGGCTGGAGGACCTTCTAGGATGAGAAAACTGGCTCTGTGGATATGTGGAATGTGGTGGAGGTGATATATCTTGACTTTAGCAAAGTTTTTGCTACAGTCTCCCACAGTATTCTTACTAGCAAGTTAAAAAAGTATGGATTGGATGAATGGACTATAAGGAGGATAGAAAGCTGGCTACATTGTTGGGCTCAATGGGTAGTGATCAATGGCTTGATGTCAAGTTGGCAGCAGGTATTACGTGGAGTGCCCCAGGGGTCGGTCCTGGTGCCGGTTATGTTCAACATCTTTATTAATGATCTGGATGATGGGATTAATTGCACCCTCAGCAAGTTTGCAGATGACACTAAGATGGGGGGAAGAGGTATTTACACTGGAGGGCAGGGATAGGGTCCAGAGTGACCTAGACAAATTAGAGGATTGGGTCAAAAGAACTCTAATGAGGTTCAAGAAGGACAAGTGCAGAGTCCTACACTTAGGAAGGAAGAATCCCATGCACCGCTAAAGGCTGGGGACTGACTGGCTAAGCGGCAGTTCTGTAGAAAAGAACCTGGGAATTACACTGGATGAGAAGCTGGATGAGAATCAGCTTCTCATCCAATGTAGGGAGGAGGGATAGCTCAGTGGTTTGAGCATTGGCCTGCTAAACCCAGGATTGTGAGTTCAATCCTTGATGGGGCCACTTAGGGATCTGAGGTTAAAACTGGTCCTGCTAGTGAAGGCAGGGGGCTGGACTTGATGACCTTTCAAGGTCCCTTCCAGTTCTAGGAGATTGGTATATCTCCAGTTATTACCTTTTAGTACCAGTGTGCCCTCATTGCCAAGGAGGCCAATGGCATATCGGGCTGTATTAGTAGGAGCATTTCCAGCAGATCAAGGGAAGTGATTATTTCTGTCTATTCAGCGCTGGTGAGGCCACACCTGGAGTATTGCATCCAGTTTTGGTCCTCCCACTACAGAAGGGATGTGGACAAATTGGAGAGAGTCCAGCGGAGGGCAACAAAAATGATTAAGGGGCTGGGGCACATGACTTTCGAAGAGAGGCTGAGGGAACGGGAGTTATTTATTCTGCAGAAAACAACAGTGATGGGGGGATTTGATAGCAGCCTTCAACTACCTGAAGGGGGGGGTTCAAAGAGGAGGGAGCTTGGTTGTTCTCAGTGGTCGCAGACGACAGAACAGGAGGAAATGTTCTCAAGTTGCAGTGGAGGAGGTCTAGGTTGGCTATTAGGAAACACTATTTCACTAGGAGGGTGGTGAAGCACTGGAATGGGTTACCTAGGGAGGTGGTGGAATTTCCATACTTAGAGGTTTCCAAGGCACAGCTTGGCAAAGCCTTGGCTGGGATGATTGAATTAGTATGGGTCCTGCTTTGAGCAGGGGATTGGACTAGATGACCTCCTGAGGTCTCCTCCAACCCTAATATTCTATGAGTCTATAACACACACTCCTGTGACTCCAAAGGAAAGCAGTTGATAGAAAAGATCACAGGACTGACCCCAAAGAAGGGTGAGCTGCAAAAGGCAGAAGCAGGCAACTCATCTGGGGGAGCCGAGAGACCACAGTGAAGACGGTGCAAAAATCACTATGTGGAAATTAGCAAATGTGATTTTTTTTTTTTTTAAATCTTTTGGCCAGCCCTAGTCAAGGCATTTATTACAGTTCTCTCTCATGTGGATTGTCTGATGTCTAATAAGGTTTGAGCTCCGATTGAAGCATTTCCCACACTCAGAGCACGTGTAGGGTTTCTCTCCTGTATGGATTCTTCTATGTGTGATAAGGTGTGAGTGCCGATTGAAGCGTTTCCCGCACTCAGCGCATCCATAAGGTTTCTCCCCAGTGTGGATTCTTCTATGTGTGATAAGGTGTGAGTGCCGATTGAAGCGTTTCCCGCACTCAGCGCATCCATAAGGTTTCTCACCCGTGTGGATTGTCTGATGCGTGATAAGGTGTGAGCTCCGACTGAAGCTTTTCCCGCACTCAGAGCATGTGTAGGGTGTCTCTCCTGTGTGGATTCTAATATGTGTGATAAGCTGTGAGTGCTGATTAAAGCTTTTCCCACATTCAGAGCATGTGTAGGGCGTCTCTCCTGTGTGGATTCTACAATGAGTGATAAGGTGTGAGTGCCAACAAAAACTTTTCCCACACTCAGAGCATGTGTAGGGCCGCTCTCCTGTGTGGATTCGACGATGTGAGATGAGGGTTGAACTATCAATGAAGCATTTCCCACACTCAGAGCATCCATAAGGTTTCTCACCCGTGTGGATTCTCCTATGTGTGATAAGGGCAGAGCTTCGATTGAAGCGTTTCCCGCACTCAGAGCACTTGTAGGGATTTTCTCCCCTGTGAATTCTCTGATGTGTGAAAAGGTCTGAGCTCCCATTGAAGCTTTTCCTGCACTTATGGCATGTGTAGCATGTCTCTTCCAAGTTGATTTCCTTGCGTGCAATAAGGTCTGAGTGGCTACTGAAGTTTTCCTCTGGCCTCTGCTGAGTCTCGCAGGCGTTTGCTTTTTCTGGGAGTGCACAACTCCCTAAAACATTCCCTTTGGATCTTCCTTTTAACATCCCATGTGGTTCTACTTGCTCAGCATCTTCCTGCTGGGGTTCCTCCTCATTCTCATTCACCTTCCCATCACCTGATGGGAGACAGAGAGAATCCAGACATAGGTCACTCCCTGTGCCGGAAAGAAATGAAATCTCAGAGACCGGAATTGAAAAAGGGATGAACAAAACAAAATACATGTGGGGGAGATCAAACCTATCAGGAGCTGATTTTCCCCAAACCCTTCCCCAGAGGAGAGAGGAAGGGATCAGTTTTGGTCCACATCTCACCAGAACACTCCGGGGGAAGCTATATTGGTGAGAGACCTGCTGCCAGTTGTCAGTCAGTATAGGTGGGAAGCCATGAGTGACCTCTGCCTAAAGATTCCATATCTGCAGGGAACAATCCTGAACTTGGAGAGCTCACAAGGTCTTTTGTAGGGCATCCCAATTGTTTCCTGTACTCAAAGACAGTTTTTTTAGTTGGTTTAACCAATTCCTCACCTGTGTAGGCAGCTCTCGGGAGCACTTCTTTCTCAGAGTCCTGGAGGTCTGGGACCCACGGCTCTTCCCCTCGTTCTAGCTGCGAGATCACATCAGGTTTTGAAACTGGAAACCCTACTAAAGGCAAAGAAAACAAGGTGGTATTGGGCTGTTAGGAATATGATTATGTGTGGATAGTGCCCATCACCACCAGATAAAGAGAAAGATCTTAAGATGGTTAAAGAAAACTTAGTTTGATAGCAGCTTGTCTGGCAAGAAATCATTTATCAACAGATCTGGTTGTGAAACTCTCATTTCGGTATTGCTTTATCTTCATGTCCCCCACTTTTCTATTGTTAATCTGTCTGGTTCTCTAATTGTTTCTGACTGCTGTATAAATAATTTTGCTAGGTGCAAGTTAATTAGGGTACTGGAATATAATTGGTTAGAGACTTATGTTACAATATGTTAGGATTGGTTAGTTAAATGTCAGTACTATGATTGGTTAAGGTACAGCTGAGAATATTACTACATAAACTGGTGTTAAACAGGAGGGGGAATGGAAATTGGAATCATGTTTGTTAAGGGCGAAACGGGAATAGGGAATGGGGAAGAGAGACACACACAAGGCTCTGCAGTGTCAGAGCTTGGAAGGGTGACACGGCGTAAATGCTCTGCAGCGTCAGAGCTGGGAATGGAACACTGTGGAACAGACTATCAGAACACAGAGATAAACCCTACTGGTGTGAAGGGCTTCGGAATATGCTTGCTTGGAAACTAACCCCAATAAACATCGCATTATCTACACTTTGGACTTCTGGTCTTTTGCTGCTTGCGGTCTGCATGACAAGAACCAAGGAAGTGGGAAGGTGATGGGAAAGCCCTCTAACAAATGGACATGATCTGATAACCTAGACGTAAGCCTTAGAGGAAGGTTTTAATACACTATGGAACGGATCAGGGATTCCCACAAGGACTGATGCAGGGGAGATGGTAAACATGCATTTAGATCCTTTTCTTCTTTTATATCTTTTCCCCATAAGGCTTAACCTCTGGCACTGTCATGGATCCATAGGATCTGTGCAATGCCCTGGCTTTTAAACAGTCCTTGGGAGGTGCCCCTTGCGTGTGCTAGACCCCCAAGGGCTCCCACTCTTCCACAAGGACAGGCCATGTAGCTTCAACACTTGAGACTGAGCCTCTGGCTTCAACACTCCTACTTCAACCTGTGAGCTCTGCCAGCAGGTCCAGCTGAACTACACTCCTGTTCAGAGACTGTTCCTCATTCATGCTTCAATGCACCTCAGCAAGTTTTTGTTGTGACACTGGGCAGACTGTTAAAATATAGCAGGGCTTATTAGTCAACTGAAACACAGCATTAGAAAGGCTTTAGATTAGGACAGAGAAGCAAAGAAGACAATATAGTCCATACTGGCCAATGCCCTAGTGGACATGCTGCTGTTAAAAAGTTTTGTTTCCTTTCACTTTGCCTGTCCGTTTGTCTTAGCTCCGGTAGAGCTCCGTGCATCTGCTAACCCAGTTCTTCCTGCTCCCAAAAACATAACGAGTCCATGTGTGCTTCACTCAGCCAAGCGGAGATCCTCCCATAGACAGGTGAGAATTATTCCCTTGTCTCTGTCGAGTATTCCATTGATGTAGGTTGGTCCCAGCCTGTCCTTAATGACCCATTCATATCACCCCATGACAGCTATGTGACAAAACACCTCATGTCTCCTCCTCTTTATAATCATAGCAATACCAATCAAAAGGAAACTGAGGTGTGTATTGGCATCATACAAGTATCACCAAAATTCCCATCTCTATCACACACACACTGCTCACAGCCCCTGGAGAGAAAGCAAAGCACGGGAACTGGACAATAGTCCAGTGAACACAGTGGAGGACAGGCTGCAATCCTCAAACCCTGGTCAAAAAGGAGAGGCATGTGGGTCCCTACCCATAGAGAGGGGCTGGCTAGAGGCCTGATACCTGACAGGGCATTCCTAGAGCAGACCATGGAGGAAGGTCAAAGGCTTAGCTACCCCAGAACTGTGGCATTGCAAAAGCATATTTACTCAATTTAGAATTCTATGGGTGGCATATTTTCCTCTTCAAATGAGGAAAAGGCATGAAAGCTGTAGTTAATGTCTCCAATAAGGATACATTAAATACAATTTTAAAATGACTGACGGCACCAAAAAGGCACATGTCCAAAAATTATTCTGATGGGTGGGAGATAAGGCAAAAACATGGGGGCAAGGAAACTTGCCAAAACTTGTATGATGAATAAAGGTATAAAGTTATTACTACTCAGGTTCTTCAGAGACCCCATAGCTTCTAATAACTGGGCGGACAGGACTCCTTACCCAGAAAGACCACCGTCTCATAGTTCTCCTGCATGACATCCCTGTAAAGGGTTCTCTGAGTGGGGTCCAGCAGAGCCCCCTCTTCCCTGGTGAAATACACAGCCACCTCCTCGAAGGTCACCAGCCCCTGAAAGAGCAAAAGTCCAACACTCAGTACCTGCTGCCCCACTCACAACCCCACTATTCACGGAACAGCAGTGCCAGGTAAATGGAAGCTCCGTGAGGCACATGTTAACAGAGTCCCACCCCACCTTGCTTAGAGCAGCCAGGAGGCATCAGAGGGTAGAAAGAGAGAAACTTTGTGTCTCTCAGCTGACAGACGGAGGCAGGGTCATCACATTTATCACATACCTACTAGCCAGAGCTTGATATAGGAGATGGGGCTGTCTCTGGACCCTGCTGGTGGCTCCCTGGTAGGAATCCCAACACCCTCCAAATAAAATATATGGAAGAAAGGGGAAGTCAATAGTAAAGAATATAAGTGAGAAGGTCAGAATTGTAGAAAACTGGCTATCAGAAATCAATGACAATAAGAAGGAAGTTTTTAAAAGTACAAAATTAATCCTAAATGGTAGTGGTAAATTACTAGACGGAAATGGCAGAATTATCAAAAATAATGCAGAAGACGTAAAAGTGTTCAATAAATATTTCTCTCCTGGATTTGAGAAAAAAAGATGTTGTACTCATATCATAAGATGTTGATGACGACGCTCTTTCCATTCCAACAAGAACTCATGAGGACATTAAACAGCAGCTATTAAAAGTTAGATGTGTTTAAATCAGCAGGTCCAGATAACTTGTATCCAAGAGTTTTAGAAGGCCTGGTAGAGGAGCGTGGTGGACTGTTAATGTTGATTTTAATTAGAACTTGGAACGCTGGGGAAATCCCAGAAGACAGGAATTAAGCTAATGCAGTCCCAATATTTAAAAAGTGTAAAAGAGATGACCCAGCTAATTACAAGAGTGTCAGTCTGACATCGATATTGGACAAGATAATGGAGCAGCTGATACTGGATTTTACTGATAAAGAATGAAAGGAGGGTAATATAATTAGTACCCATGAACAAAGGTTTAGAGAAAATAGATCCTATCAAACTAACTGGATATCCTTATTGGATGAGTTCAGAAGTTTGATTGCAGCTAATCGTATTGATGTAATATACCTAGACTTCTGTAAGGGATATGACTTGTTTCAGCACAATATTTTGACTAAAAAACTAGAATGATACAAAATAAACACAGCATACATTAAATAGATTAAAAACTGGGATTGTAAATGGGGAACCATGGTCGACTGGATTTATTTCTAACAGGTTCCATCAAGGATTGGATCTTGGCCCTTTGTTATTTAACATTCTTATCAATGACCTAGAAGAGAATATAAAATTGTCACTGATGAAGTTTGCAGTTGCCACAAAGATTGGGGGTGGTAGTAACAAATGAAGTGTCAATAGATTCAGGCTCCAGCACTGGAAGTCTGGGAAGATTTCCCAGTCCTTGTTGGAGGGTTATTTCCTGTTCCACAAAGAGGGGAAGTTCCATTCCCAACTCTTGTGCCTTGAAATTAGGCCCTATCTGACACTACACCCCATATTCAGCATAGTGGTATGATAATAATAGGATTAGGTCATGATTATGATGCATTTTGTGCAAGATGTGTCATGTGCAGTGTCACTGGAAAAGTTACGATTTGCTGAATAGGATTATCCTATTTGTGTGCGCAGAGCATGTTTGTATCTGAAGTTATGAATATTGACTATGTATCTGTATTTCAAAAGGTGCTTACTCTGGGTAACACCCACAACGAGCCTTTCAGGTACAACAATGAAGAAGCCAGACACTGCTGATGGCTCATCAACAAAGACAATGGACCGTGGAAGAGCTTATCCTTCCTGTGAATGTGTCAGCCAGCCTATGTGTCATGGCTACTATGATTCAGCAGGGCATGCTAGAGCATATGACCAGACCACATGACACTGAACTCCATTCTGTTACCTCTATTTTTCAACAAACTGGACTGGGAACTGAGTTTGGAACAAAAGGTTCCCGCCATATGGAAAAGCTACATACGGTGGGTGTGACATCATCTCTTGGTCTCATACCCCGCACAAGAGAACTCCTGGAAGCACCTGAGGAACAAAGACTGAACTGGGGGAAGTGTTGGTCCCATGATAAAAGGATTTCTAGCTTATGTATGGAAACTTGGGGGACTGCTTGTACCATCAGTCAGGGTGAGAAATTGCTAATTCTAATTCTATCCATCTAGTATGTTAGGCTTAGTTTGAGGTTTTGGTTATTTGCTAAGTAATCTGCTTTGATCTGTTTGCTAACACTTGGAATTGTTGGGACATGTTATGGTTCAGTAAAAGAGCTGGGAACTGCTAATGTGCAGACATGGGATTAGGGGACAAAGGCATAAGCAGGCAGGAATTCTTTGCTTAATAAATAAGTTGCCATATTTTTCCTTTCTCTGTTGCTTGTAAGAATTGATAAGGATGCAGCTGCATGAGAAATGTAGTTGTCGGAATGAATGTCCTTTGTGTGAAAGAAAGTAAAAGAAATGTTACCTCCCCCTCCCTTCCTTTCCCAGCTACATAAACAAACCCTGGTTTATGGCCTCTTCCTCCGTCCCCTGAGAACTGCTGATTAAGGAAATTTGTAGCAACACTTTAATACAAAGTACTGTATTTTCAAGGTAAAAGTGTCTGTATAACATGCGTAATCCTGTGAATAATAGATAGGGGTGGGTATACTAACAGTATGGGTGTTTCTATTACTTAATAAGGGTTTTGGGGGTGTTGTAATGGATGTAGGCGTGTACATACTAAGTTAGATAAAAGGAGTGTGATGTAACTAATCCAGTGCTTACTCCACAATTGGGTCGAGGGGAACAAGCATCGCAATAAAGAAGCCTGTACTCATATCCGCTTCCGGGTCAACCTGCTCCTTTATTCTTCTAACAAAAATCACTTTATCTCTTTCTGCAGTTAATAAACTCGTTTTATGCTTTATCTTAACCAGTGTTAAGTATTTTGAGTGAAGTGTCTGGGGAAAATCTGAGCTTGGTGTGCACAAGCTTGTTGTACACATCTTTCCCATATCAAGGGGAAGGCAAATTATATTAATGAGATTACATTATAGAGCTCCCTGTGCACTATAAGACGATACAATTCTGAATTTATACTACAGCAAGTGTGCAAGGTTGGGGAGCTGGGAAATTGGCTGTTGTCGTCTATCTGTCCTTGAGTGGCCTAGGTAAAGCACACAGGTAGCTTAGTTGGGTGTATGGCGCCACCTGCTGTCGTGCTGGGTGATGATAAAGCCTGGAGAGGCTGGCTGAATCTCCAGCAAAGCAGTGTGAGAAGGGCCAGCCTTGCTTCAGGGTTAGAGGGTACAGCGATTCCCAGACTGCCCCCTGGGTGACAACCCATCACACACCCTAAACTACACTAGTGTCAGCAGGTTTGTCACATCCTGTTATTTCCTGCCTCCCACCACCTGTAGCAGCTACCACCTTCCTATGCCTTTACTGCTCTTCTCCCTCCAAGCAGAGCCCACCACCAGCTCCCTGAGAATCTCTTACCTGAGCCAGCTCCATTGCAGCCATTTCCTTCCCCCTGGGAGAATGGGATAATCTGGAACGAATGTGGATGTTATTTTGTAGCCTGTCAGGGTGAGAAGGGCAATGTGAGAGAATTCAGACGGGGCTTTTGTCCATTCCACAAGCCGATTCCCCCCAGGATTTTTCCCTGCTAATGGACATTCTAGGTTCTGCCACACTCTGAAGCACAAAGTGACCTTATTCCAGTACAGGTCTAGCCCCCTCCTGCCAGGGTGTAACCCTCTGACACCCTCTGAAACCCTCCCAGTAGCAGAGTCTCTGTGTTACACTTATCAAGTTTGCGGATGATACCAAGCTGGGAGGGGTTGCAAGTGCTTTGGAGGATAAGATTAAAATTCAAAATGATCTAGACAAACTGGAGAAATGGTCTGAAGTAAATAGGATGAAATTCAATAAGGACAAATGCAAAGTACTCCACTTAGGAAGGAACAATCAGTTGCACACATACAAAATGGGAAATGACTGCCTAGGAAGGAGCGCTGCAGAAAGGGATCTGGGGGTCATGGTGGATCACAAGCTAAATATGAGTCAACAGTGTAACGCTGTTGCAAAAAAAGAAAACATTCTGGGATGTATTAGCAGGAGTACTGTGAGCAAGACACGAGAAGTCATTCTTCTGCTCTACTTCGCACTAATTAGGCCACAACTGGAGTACTGTGTCCAGTTGCGGGTGCCACATTTCAGGAAAGATGTGGACAAATTGCAGAAAGTCCAGAGAAGAGCAAAAAAAAAATGATCAAAGATCTAGAAAACATGACTTATGAGGGAAGATTGAAAACATTGTGTTTGTTTAGCCTGGAGAAGAGAAGACTGAGAAGGGACATGATCAGAGTTTTCAAGTACATAAAAGGTTGTTACAAAGATGCGGGAGAAAAATTGTTCATTTTTAACCTCTGAGGATAGGATAAGAAGCAATGGGCTTAAATTGCAGCAAGGGCGGTTTAGGATGGAGATTAGGAAAAAAACCCTTCCTGTCAGAGTTGTTAAGTACTGGAATAAATTGCCCAGGGAGGTTCTGGAATCTCCATCACTGGGGATTTTTAAGAGCAGGTTAGACAAACACCTGTCGGGGATGGTCTAGATAATACTGAGTCCTGCCTTGAGGGCAGGGGACTGGCCTAGATGACCTCTCGAGGCCCCTTCCAGTTCTATAATTCTATCAATCAGAGGCCAGAGAAGAGCAGAATCAAAGGAGTCACTCTGGGGATTCTCCCTGTCATTGTCCCCAAGGCAGCTCTCTCAGGTTAACTAAGTTGTTTGATGCTCCAGCCTTTATCCAGTCTCTCCTGGCAGTGCCACCTTCATGGGCTGGGCCTAGTTTTAGCCTTTGGAAGCGTGACCCCGGGGGCTCTGAGACTGGGCCTTCTTGCCTCAGCACATCTTGTTTCTTTCTGTGGCTCCCCAGTGAGTCCAAATGAGTAGAGCTGCCCACTGCCTCAGACTAATGGCCCATCTAGCTCAGTGGCCAATGCCAGGTGCCCCAGAGGGAAAGAACAGAACAGGGAATCATCAAATGATCCATCCCCCGTCACCCATTCCCAGCTTCTGGCAAACAGAGGCTACAGACACCATCCCTGCCCATCCTGCCTGTGACACTGGCAGATGAGGTGTTAGCTCTTGCACAAGCCCCCATGTCTTAATTGAATATGAACAAACACATCGCTGGAATCAGTCTGACTCACCTGTGTTAGTATTGTTAAAACAGGTATTAGGATTATAAGAATGTGTTTAGTGTTTAGACTTCATTGAACGCTCGTGAGTTGCTGCCTGGGATAATATCTGACTAGTTGTATTGTGAGCCTCTGTGGCTCTGTAAATCACCAGAGGAGAGAGACTTTACCTATGTGAAGAGCTGATTGGCAACAGAATCCATTACATCCTGCCTGGCAGGAAAGGGCCATCCACACCAGATGGACTATTACAGGATGTTAAAGAAGACAAAAGATTGTTGTTGTGCTCTTGACTTCCCATTAGCTGACTTTGCAGCTCAGAGCACATGGCAGGAAGGTGATAAAAAAAACCCACGCAGAAATGTAGTGAGGCGGTGTGGCTCCCCGCCGCACCAGAGGGGGAAGAGCCCATCTGGAGGCTGGAGTGGGCGGAGCTAGGGAGTGCTGAGCCCGCCCCTCAGAGGGTCAGGCGGCGACCCAGAACTATAAAGGCCGGCCCTCAGAGCTCAGTAGGAGCCCAGCCACCGGAGAGAACAGACATCCCTAGTGGAGCCCGTGACTGGGAAAGCCCCGCGGCCCAAGGCGGCCGCCCAGACCGGCCCTGCGCCCGCTATCCGGAGGAATTGCTGGGCCTGCCAATCAACCCCTGCCCCGAAGAACCCATGCTCTTGGATCCCCCAGAGGCCAACACTAAGACCCAGGTAGGGCCTGAGGGGGAGTGTGGAAGTAGCCCGGGGGCAGATGATCCCAGTCTCGCTGCAGCACTACCAGAGCCTATGTCAGTGTGTTGCAGCCAGGATCCCCACTGACTACGCAGCGGGTCTGCTGCTGCTAGGGCCCCGGGCTGGGATGCAGTGGAGTGGGAGGGCCTGCGTCCCCCCTGCCACCCAACTCCTGGGTGGAAGACTCTCCCTCTCCCTGGCCTGAAGAGGCTGGGACTTATTGTTACTGCTCAGCCCTGCCTGAGGGCCTGAGCCCCTGACTCAGTGTTTGTTGCCCCGCCCCGAGCCGGGGCCAGGCTGACCAGGTTTCTGCCGGTTATAGCAAGGGCTACCAAGGGAGACCCCCACGGCCGGACTAATTCCCCAGGATCAACTGTGGGCAGTAAGCCGGAGGGTCGAGCCCTGGCGAACCCTTGTAGAAGAAGGAACTGATTATCTGTATGCTGCTTGGACTCTGGGGGGCAAAGTTTCTAGGCAAAAGGAAGAGATCCCCAGCTGCTTGGCCTGGGTTAGTCGTAAGGAAGATATAGGGCAACTCCAGCAGAGCCTGGGGGCTATGGGCATGGGTAGCTGTTCTGGAGCGGTGGGCAGGGGGAGCAGTTCTGGAGCTGGGCCTCTGTCCTCTCTAGCTCCCATGGCAGATGGCTCTGGCAGCATCAAGTGGGTCCATCACTGCAGGGGAAGGTTGGGGTAGTGTCTGAGATCAGGGTGAAAATTGGAGGGGGGGGGGTCTATGCCCAAGAATGGGGGATGGAATTCACCTCCCCACCCCTCTGCAGAGCTCAGCAACTAGGGCTTTATCCAGTGAAGTGAAATTCACGCTGGATGATTTTGAGCCAGTCACTGAAATATTCTTGTTCCACACTGGCCACAGGAGTTTACTAGTTCTCCCTCCCCAGACTCCCGGGGGCAGCCAGGGATAATTAGTGGGTTATGGGAATTAGAAGATGAAAATTCACTAAGAACAAAGATATTTGAGTGTTTATTATTAAATCCCCAGACACCCACCAATCCCCGTCCTCCTTCCGATGAGCTATAAATATCTAAGGGACTCAGCTACTGATCCTGCAGTCAGTTCCTGCCCGTCCCCACTTTCTAAAGCAGCACTTTTAAGAACAGGGCAGAGAAACATGCAAATACTTTGAACCAAATTCCAGGAGCTGCTGAGCATGGAGAAGTTAAAATAAAACCAAGGTTCCGTCTCTCCAAGGACCTGGCCCCTAGTGCAAAATAACAGACACTCCCCAGAAATCTGAAATGGCCACTTCATAGCTGATAATGTTATTAATCTGTTCACTTCTGGGAATTACCACTAAGAGAAACAACCCAGTGACGGTGATATCCTGAGGAAAAGATCTCATGTGTCTTTAGATCATACCGATTTGTAATCTGGAACAATATACACTAAAATGCCTAATTCGTAGCCCTACGGCAATTGCAGAAGGCACCAACCTTAATTAGTTGTGAATTTCCATCCCCTAGCCTATTGCAATTGCTGTTAAGTGGGTTTGACAAAATTCAGTTTGTCTATTTCTTTCTTTTAATTTCAATAGATAGCGATATTTATTTTTAAGCCCTTTTTTCAATGTTTACAATTTCAATGTTCAGAGCTGTGGGAAGTTATGGGGGTCGTCAGACAACAATTATTTAATAACAGTAACTGTTGAGATTCCAAAAGCCAAATCATATAACTGTTCAAGGAGAAATTGTCAATGTCACATGCAAAATATACAGCATAAATATCCTTAAATCAAACTCCACTTTCTCCAGAAGCATTTCTGTATATTACCTATATAAATTTTTTTCATGTGTGTGTGTGTGTACAGTAAAATCAACATTTACTGCAATTTATTCATAAAAATCCAATTCTTTTAAGCGTAATTTTAAGTAATGAAGTACTTGAAGTCTTTCACTTCCTAGACTGGAATGTTTCATTTCAGGATAATTACTCCCTCCCTGTGATGTATTTCACTCTCAGTACCGTAACCCCCTTGTGATATAGCTCCTGTCTGGGAGCTCTGCTGAGGCCAGCGGCATTATGATCAGGTGACACACGAGCAGAGACACATGGGGGAGGGTGGAGGATGAGGTAACATGGAGCCTACCAGAGTTGAACATGGCCCTAAGAGCAAACACTCTCTCAGCCTCTCCTCTCTCCCACCTCCCAGAGTCAGTAATTCTGGGAAATCGTTCCCTGAAATCTAAATAGCCCCAGTATGAGAGACAGTGATTAACGCAGGTACCTTAGGGGCTGCAGCGCCAGCCCCCTGCCTGGACGAGGAGGGTGAAGAATTGCCGTAGAAATGGGTTAGGCTGGGAGAGGGCACAGCTGATGGGGGACTGGGAGGCAAGTTGACCAAGAGGCCAGGACTCATGGGAGGTTTAGGAGAAGAAGTTAACAGGACTGGGTAGAGGCATTTCAGTGTATTTTCCCCATTAACCATTCTGCCATGTATTTAATTTAGAAACTTTTCATTCCCATCTAAACACCTTGGAGCTAAGCTGGGTTGATGCATTTCCACTTACAGTGCTACAGTTGTAATTAGGTGCTTAATCAGATGCTCATGCAGCACAAAGCAGTCAATAATGGGGGTGCTTTCATTCATTAACTTGACTGTGTGCTGTGCATCGCTTTGAAAAAAAAGAATTGGTTAAAGGGGAGTCTATAAGGGGGTCATATTGAAGGGTGAGTTGTCTGGCTGGAGGGAGTTACTAGTGCAGTTCCTCAGATCAGTCTTGGGACCAATCTTACTCAACACTTTTATCAGTGATCTTGGCACAAGAAGTGGGAGTGTGACACAAAGCAGGGAGGGACTGCCAATATGGAGGAGGACAGGAAAATCATACAAGAAAATCTGCATGTCCTTGAAAGCTGGAGTAATTGAAATGGGATGAAAATCAATAGTGCACAAATTCTAGTTGTTAGTCCCCAAGTGCAAAATTTTGCAATAAGCTGGGGATTTGTCAATTGGAAGTGACAGAGGAGGAGACTGGTTGGCAGATCATAATTATCCTGTGATCAATGTGATGCAGCTGTGAAATAGGTTAATGCAGTCCTAGGATACATCAGGTGAGGTATTTCCAGCAGACACATAGAATCATAGATTATTAGGGTTGGAAGGGACCACAGTAGATCATCTAGTCCAACCCCCTGCTCAAAGCAGGACCAATCCCCTGACAGATTTTTGCCCCAGATCCCTAAATGGCCCCTTCAAGGATTGAACTCACAACCCTGGCTTTTAGCAGGCCAATGCTCAAACCACTGAGCTATACATGAAAGGGTTAGTACTGTTATACAAGGCACCGATGAGACCTCATATGTAATACCTCTACCTCCTGCCCTTAAAGTCTGTGAGTCTATAAGCTGTGCTTTGTGTTGCACAGACACTGATGGAGATCAGGGCCCCATCGTGCAGCGCACGGCAGAGAACCTGACTGAGATCAGCAGCCCCATTGTGCTGGGCTCTGCACAGACAGAGAGGGACAGTCCTTGCCCCAAAGAGATCACAATCCAAGCAGACAATGGGGAGGAGGAAAACAGAGAGGGGCTGTGACTTCCCCAAGGTCACCAAGCAGGTCAGGGACAGAGCCAGGAACAGACCCCGTTAACGCCAGAGCCCCGTCACCCGCAGCTTGGAAAGGTCCCCAGACCCGACTGTATTAGGCTGCAGGAAGAGGTGGTTTGTCCATGGATGCACAGGCTGTCTTGGCAGGCAGCTCAGCTGCGGTCCCTGCACACAGCTGGGTGTGTGGGTCATGAGTCAGGAGAAGTCAGTGTCCAGCCCTGTGGGGCTGTGCTCCTGGCTCATACCTCCAGCACTCACTGCTGCCCCTCCCTGACCAGCTGCACTGTTCAGCCAGCCCCAGGCCTCAGGGAGGTCACTGCCCCCCCTCCCCTATCCCCTGCAAGCCTTCAAACAGGGACATGGTGCACCAGTGCCAGAGTGCACTAGTGTAAATTCTGTCTGTACTAAGGGTTTGCACCAGTGCCTAAAACACCAGGGTGGCAGAGACCTTCAGTACCCAAAACAGCAGTACGGTCGCACTAGCACTGGGATCTATTTCGAGCTCGGTCACAGACAGCCTGGGTAACCTTGGACACGTCAATGTTTCTCCTCCCAACTTCAGTCTCTTTACCCAGCTGCCATTCACTGGGGTCTCCTCTCTCCAGAGCTGCTCACCACTACAGTCTGTGTGGGTGTCCCCTAGGGTGACCAGACGTCCCAATTTTATCAGGACTGTCCCGATATTTGCTTGTTTGTCCCGCGTCCCGACCGATGTTCAGTCGGGACACTGGACGGACAAACAAACAATTTTGCCCTCCGCTCCGGCAGACAGGTGGAGGCCAGAGGGGCTCTCCCCGCCCCGCACCCTGACCCCTCCTTCCCCCATTAGATCCCTCCCCAAATCCCTGCCCCCAGCCTCACCCCCTCACTGTCCCATTGGATCCCGAGCTGGGCCTGGGGAGGAGACGCCCTCGTGCAGCAGCCTGGGCACACGGGCCATGGCCGGTTGGGGTCGGGAGCGCTGCAGTGTTCCAGCCCTGCAACCCGTGGGGCAGCGCGGTGGTCCCGGGGGCAGCGCGGCCGGGGGTGTGGGCCGCTGGAGACATGCGGCAGAGGGGGGCTGCGGGGGCGAGACTTGTCCCAGGTGGGGCGGCCGGCGGACAGGGGCGAGGAGCCGGTCGGGGTCCCCCGAACCCATAAACTTCCCCGTCACTGCCAGGATGGAGCCGCTGGAGCACAGCTGAGCGGGAGAGGTGTGGGGCTCCCCACCGGCAGCGGGACGTGCCACATGTGCCTGGGGCGGGCTGGGGGGCAGGAGGCTCCGTGGGGAGGGCAGCGTGTGCTGCCGGGGTACTGTGTGCGATCCCGTGGCGCGGCCCCTGAGAAACTGCTGGGGTTTTTTTGTTTGTTTTTTGTTTTTTTTTCCCCGCCACCTTTTTTGTTTTTTTTTTTGCTCTCCCCCTCGCGTCCCGATATTTCATCCCTCTGATCTGGTCACCCTAGTGTCCCCAGAGCTAAGGCAGGTCAGCTCGGGAATAGTCTTACAAGGGGGGCTGGGGAGTCTCTGTCCCTAGAAGTTTTTAAGAACAGGTAGGACAAAGCTCTGCCAGAGACAATCTACATATACTTGGTCCTGCCTCGGCAGAGAGAGCTGGACATGACAACATCTTGCTATGATGTTATGCAATATAGATACGTATAAAACAACATCGCTAATGAAACCAAATGAAAACATGGTGTCAGGCCATTCAAAAAAAACAAACAACAACAAAAAACTACACTGCACAGCATAAAATGACAATACTAAGGAGAAGAAAGCAACACAATGCAAATTAACACACCTTAGAACAAAAGTACACAATGCAAAAGAGCTCAACTCAAATCAACATAACACAGACACCAAACCAGCTGAGGCAAAATAATGCATCATAAAACTATGCAACACAGCATGGTGCATCATAGTTCCAAAAGGCAACAGGCAAAACAGCTCAGCGTAGAACAGGGCACAGCACAAAAGAGAATTTTCAGTGTAGACTTGGAAGGGATCTTGAGACGTTGTCTCCTCCAGCCTCCTGTGCTGAGGCAGGACCAAGTATCCCTAGACATTCCCAGACTGGTGTATCTCTAACCTGGTCTTAAAAACCTCCAGTGAAGGAAATTCCACAGTCTCCCTTGGAAGCCAATGCAAGGCAAACACAGACCAAAATAACGCTGTACACACACACGCTGGGCCTGGGGTTAAGGGGAAAGGCAAGAATTCAAACAATCTGGGTTCTGCCCCAAATTCTCCATGCAAACTTGAGCAAATTACTTCAGCTCTCTGAGCTTCAGTTTCCCCATCTGTAAAATGGAGAGTCGCCTCCCACCATTGGCCTATTTAGCCTTTGAGCTTTTTGTGGCAAGGCCTCTGTCCCTGTGGGCATGTCCACACTGCAGTCAGACACCGGCGGCTGGCCCGTGCCCGCTGACTTGGGCTCACACGGCTCAGGCTGTGGGGCTGTTTCATTGTGGTGTCTATGTTCCGGCTGGGGCTGCAGCCCAAGGTCTGGCACCCTCCCACCTCGCAGGGTCCTATAGCCTGGCCTCAGCCCGAGCCCAGACACCTACACTGCAATTAAACAGCCCCTTCGCCTGAGCCCTGTGAGCCTGAGTCACCTGGCATGGGCCAGCTGGGGGGGTTTTAACGGCAGGGTAGAGATACCCTTGGTGTCTGTTCAGCACCTGTCACAATGGGGACCCTGATCTTGGTCAGTGTCTGTGCAGAGCCCTGCACAACAGGGGGCCTGAGCTCAGTTGGGGACTCTGCAACCCCCGGCATTACAGGATCCCGGATTTTGTTTGGGGTCCCTGCAGCAACTGGTAAAATACGGGGGAAGGATCTCTGTCAGGGTCTGTGCAGTGCCCAGTACAGTGGTGCGACATGATCTGGGTTGGGGTAAGTGCAGGGCCAGACCCAACAGGGACACAGATCTCAGTCGAGGTCTCTAAAGTGCCCAGCACAATGGACGCAGCAGTTTGGGTCACAGTCATGCGCTGCCTGGTATAAAGGGGGCCGTGATCTCGGTCCAGGTCTCAGTTTTCCTGGCACAACAGTGGGGTCTGATCTCACCTGCCGTCTCTTCAGTGCCTGGCAGAACAGGGCCCAGATCTCAGTTGGGGTCTCTGCAGCACCTGGCAGAACAGGGCCACGCTCAGTACGATAAGAGCCCTGATCTCAGTCATACACCTAGAGAGAAAAGTGGGAAGATTTTTGAGAATTTGATATCAGTATTTCAGAACGGAGGAGAAAATGGGGCACAAACTAAATATTTGCTAATGTGAGACAGAAGCACCAACATCTGGGAGATTTTACGTCAGCATTTAACAGTTCAAGAGAAAGGAGGGGAAATGGGAGGGGATTATACAGGGATATTCAATCAACAACAGAATGAGATGGATTATTTTTGCCTCACACTCAGAGGGCCAGCAGGTGCTGGGGAGTAGCTGGGACTGGGAAACCTGGGGCTGGGCCGTCTCCATGGGGGGACACTTGCTCCTCCCTCCCCTTCCTGGCCCTTCCCAGGCCCGTTGCCAGCAGAGAGTGGCCCCCCCCAGCCCAGCCCAGAGGTGTCCCTGTCTCAGGGCCCCCCCAGCCTCTGCCCATTCACCCTCTGCCCAGCTCAGGAATCACTGGGGGGAACCATTTCCCACCCGCACAAGGACAAATCCCTGCAGGTGGAAATGGGGGGAACCCCCCAAACCTGAGACCTGAACTGGCCACTGGCGAAGGGGAGAGAAAATGGGGCACAATCGGGGGGGGGGAACAGGGAACTTCTCAGGGGTTGGGGGAGGGGGGGTCACCCTGGGCGCTGCTCGTGGCTCTCTAGGGAAAAAGGGGGCAGGACGGGGGAGGAGGGGGGTCCCCACGGGAGGGGGCAGCGGTAAATCCGAGGGGATCTCAGCCCCCCCCTTTCTCTCCCCGCTCCTCGGGGGTCACCTGCCCCCCCCCCCCGGCCATGTCCGGTCTGCACGGACATTTCCCACCCGCCCCCAGCCCCACGCAGGGACCCCAGTGGGGCCGGGCCCCTCCCCCCGGCACCCCCCGCGGAGCCCCAGGGCGGAGCCTGGCCGGGCCCGGGGGGCGCTGGGCTCCTGCGGGGGCAGCAGCTCCGAGCCCCCCGCGGGCGCTGCCCCCCCACAGGGAGCAGATCCCGGCGCTGCGAGATGCCGGGTCCCCCCCCCCCCCCGGGCACTGGGGCAGAGTCACCGCCCCGCCCCCCGGGCTCGCTCCGGGACCTGGAGGCTGCAGCTCCGCAGCGGGGCGGGCGGAGCCCGGGGCGGCTCCAGCGCGGCAGGGCCCGGGCCGGGCACGGGGGGGGGGGGTTAATGAAGGGCTCTCCCGCCGCGATCTGCGCATGCCCAGAGCTCCAACGGCACCAACCCTTCTCCGGCCCGGGAGAGGCTCCAACGGCCCCGCGCGAGCCAGGCAGAGCCGCAGCGCCCAACGCTCCTTTGCAGCCCGGCTCCGGCTCCGGCTCCGGCTCCGCCTCCCCTGCCCAACGTCACTTCCTCTCGGGGAGAGTCGGGAACTACATCTCCCAGCCTGCCCCGGGGTCACTTCCGCGCTCCGCAGCCCAGGCATAGGAGGCCCCATCTCATCCCCGCCCCTTGCAGAGACCCCGCCCCCAGCCGGCGCCTCTCAGAGCCGCCCCGCCCCAGGAGCAGCGGCCCCGCCCGGAGCCCCCAGCCCCACCATGGGCCAGAGCCCGAGACCCCAGGAGCAGCTCGCGGAGCCCGAGACGCAGCGGCCTGTGTGGGGGAGGCGGGGCCGGGCTCTGCCCGCAGCGAGGCCGGGAAGGGACCGGAGGGGAAAGTGCCCCCTGGAGACTGTCCGGCCCCAGGTTCCACCGCCTTTCCTGCTGCGCCCGCGCCCCCCCCCCCCCGCTGCTGCCCCCCCCGCCCAGCGCCCCCCCAG
This sequence comes from Mauremys mutica, assembly GCF_020497125.1. Taxonomy (NCBI): domain Eukaryota; kingdom Metazoa; phylum Chordata; order Testudines; family Geoemydidae; genus Mauremys; species Mauremys mutica. The sequence continues at coordinate 26,031 of NW_025422933.1, forward strand.
CTGCCAGTCACCCCCCCGCCCTGCTGCCCCCCCCGCCCAGCGCCCCCCCCAGCTGCCAGTCACCCGCCCGCCCTCCTGCTGCCCCCCCCGCCCAGCGCCCCCCCAGCTGCCAGTCACCCCCCCACCCTGCTGCTGCCCCCCCTGCCCACCGCCCCCCCTGCTGCTGCCCCCCCTGCCCAGCGCCCCCCCAGCTGCCAGTCACCCCCCCTGCTGCTGATGGTGCCCCCACTGCCCAGCGCCCCCCCAGCTGCCAATCACCCGCCCGCCCTGCTGCTGCCCCCCCCAGCGGCCCCCCAGCTGCCAGTCACCCGCCCACCCTGCTGCTGCCCCCCGTGCCCAGCGCCCCCCCGCTGCCAGTCACCCCCCCCGCCCTGCGGCCCCCACCGCCCAGCGCCCCCCCAGCTGCCAGTCACCCCCCACCCTGGTGCTGTGCCAGCGCCCCCCCAGCTGCTGCCCCCACCGCCCAGCGCCCCCCCCAGCTGCCAGTCACCCCCCCCGCTGCTGCCCCCACTGCCCAGCGCAGCCCCCCAGCTGCCAGTCACCCGCCCACCCTGCTGCTGGTGCCCCACTGCCCAGCGCCCCCCCCAGCTGCCAGTCACCCCCCACCCTGCTCCTGCTGCTGCTGCCCCCACTGCCAGGGAGTTTTCCTGCTCCATACTCCCATCACGTACCCTCTTAAAGCACCTCCCCAAAGGGCTCCCTGCTGCCCATGTGAAGGGTGGGGGGGGGGGGAATTATTGTCTGTTTATGGAACTTCCTTATACAATCCCGTCACACTGTCCAACTACTGTCACTTACTTAGTATAAATTCTTCAGAACCGGGTGCTTTTCTCTCATTATCAAATATTTCTTTTTAGACCTATTTCTTCCCCAATTCTCAAAGATAGATTTAAAATATCCTGGGTGCAGTGCTGTAGTAGCCATGGTGGTCCCTGGATATTCGAGGCTGCCCCCGTGATTTATATACAAACGTTCCGTGTTATTCTCCATCCCATTCCTTGTGAATCTGAACACGTTCGCTTTTCTGCTGGCAGCTGTGCCGTGAGTGGAGCTTTTCATTGATCTGTCTACAGCAGTGCTTCCCAACCTTCTTGTGGCCAGTAGCACATTCATGTTTTCAGAAGAGTGTGGCAGGCGCCAACCATTTTTCAAGGCTTATTTTCGGCTTGTACATTAAATATACAAAAAAGTCATATTTAATATTACATAATATATGAATCCATAAGATAAAAACGGTAATTTTACATGTAAAAGGTATTAACTAAATTATTCGACAATTACTCTTTCACCTTCCCATGTGAATTTGCTCTTTTTTATCTACAATATATTTTACAAAATAAATATCATAAGCAGTTTTCATCTTCTTTATTTTAAAAAAAGTAAAACATTGTTGAACTGCTGGTCCAAATATATTTATTATCCTTCCTTTAACATAGACTGAAGCCTGCAGCCCCAGAGTTCTCTGTTCCCGGCCGGGGCTGAGCTGCAGCTTCTCTCCAGCTTCGAAGCCGCAGCCCCGCGCCTGCCAGGGACAGAGAACGCCGGCGCCTGCAACCCCGGAGAAGCTGGAGAGAAGCTGCAGCCCCGCGCCTGCCAAGGACAGAGAACGCCGGCGCCTGCAGGCTGCAGCCCTGGAGAAGCTGCAGCCCCGCGCCTGCCAGGGACAGAGAGCACCGGCGCCCGCAGCCCCGGAGAAGCTGGAGAGAAGCTGCAGCCCCGCGCCTGCCAGGGACAGAGAGCACCGGCGCCTGCAGGCCCGGAGAAGCTGGAGAGAAGCTGCAGCCCCGCGCCTGCCAGGGACAGAGAGCACCGGCGCCCGCAGCCTGCAGCCCCAGAGAAGCCGGAGAAAAGCTGCAGCCCCGCGCCTGCCAGGGACAGAGAGCACCGGCGCCCGCAGCATGCAGCCCTGGAGAAGCTGGAGAGAAGCTGCAGCCCCGCGCCTGCCAGGGACAGAGAGCACTGGCGCCCGCAGGCTGCAGCCCCGGAGAAGCTGGAGAAAAGCTGCAGCCCCGCGCCTACCAGGGACAGAGAGCACCGGCGCCCGCAGCCTGCAGCCCCAGAGAAGCCGGAGAAAAGCTGCAGCCCCGCGCCTGCCAGGGACAGAAATCACCGGCGCCCGCAGCATGCAGCCCTGGAGAAGCTGGAGAGAAGCTGCAGCCCCGCGCCTGCCAGGGACAGAGAGCACTGGCACCCGCAGGCTGCAGCCCCGGAGAAGCTGGAGAAAAGCTGCAGCCCCGCGCCTGCCAGGGACAGAGAGCACTGGCACCCGCAGGCTGCAGCCCCGGAGAAGCTGCAGCCCCGCGCCTGCCAGGGACAGAGAGCACTGGCACCCGCAGCCTGCAGCCCTGGAGAAGCTGGAGAGAAGCTGCAGCCCCGCGCCTGCCAGGGACAGAGAGCACTGGCACCCGCAGGCTGCAGCCCCGGAGAAGCTGGAGAAAAGCTGCAGCCCCGCGCCTGCCAGGGACAGAGAGCACCGGCGCCTGCAGCCTGAGTTCTCTGTCCCCGTCAGGCGCGGGGCCACAACTTCTCTCCCCTGCTGGGCAGTAGGTGGGTGCACATAAATGCCCCGGCGGGCGCCATGGCGCTCGCGGGCACCGCGTTGGGAGCCACTGGTCTACAGCCACGTGCAGATCCCTTTCTTTAGTTGTGTAGCCGATATGTTCTGCTGACGCTGCCAGGTGTAATGCATATTCAGTAGGGGGTTCTCCCCTACTAATGCTGCAGTGTCCTTCTCCTCTAGATTAGTTTATTAATGATCTCATTTTGGTGTCATGTGTGTCAGTTCGTTGCCATGGCACTCGTGTGCTCAGACATCTGAGGATGCTCTGCAGAAAAGCTCCTTGAGTGGGGTGATCCACAGGGAGTAGCTCAAACCTCCAAAGGGCCTGGCCGGGGCAGGACATTGGCACAGCAAGGGAGGGGTGTGGCAGTGACATCACAAAGGCCTTTTGCAGGACCTCAGACTATTGGTCCAAGGTGGTGGGGAGGTGGTGACCTCACAGAGAGATGCTGACATCAGCCAGGCAGGACCGGGGCGAGGGGCCAGGGAAACCTCAGAGACCCCTGTGGCTTTGCTTCAGCAAGTCTCCTTCTCCAGGTCTCTCTCTGAGGACTGAGGGAGTATTCGGGTTCACGGACGTGAGCGCCAGGAGGAACCCCTTTCGAGTTTTCTCCTCCTTCCTTTTAGTGATTTTACTAGAAAACAGCCGTCCCTGTTTAGAAGGTAAGAGCCTCCTGGAGGTTTGAAACCTGTTCAGTCTGATCCATCTGGTGGGAGTTAAATTCTAGGCATGGAAAACACGAGCTTAAGGAGGCAGAATTTTATTGCACACCTGGGATTTTGTCCCTTAGAATCACCGGGGACATTAGGGTTTGTCCTTTTTGTTTCACCTTTTCCTCCCTCCCTCCCTCCTTTCGCTTCTTCTCTTGCTTCTTTTGTCCTTTCTCCTGTTCCCCTCCCAACACCAGGAGGTAGGATGGGGTGGGTGTGTGTTTTGCGGGGGAGGGCTCTGCAGCTCCCACTGTGGGAGGTCCACCCAAAAATGTGGGACTGAAATAGTGCTCAGGCAGTCAGGACCAGATTAACCTTCTGTGGGTCCTGGTACCAAACATATTTGTAGGCCCCTATGTAGTCACTGTGGGCTCCGAGTGTGGGCCTGGTGGGGTGTTGCAATAAATGAAGCCAAGTCCGTCAGTCTGTTCCAGTGGAGCGCCCCAAGCGGGGGGTTTCCATGTCCTTTTATTATAATGGTTACATAAATCATTCTATTATGCGCATGTGCAACCCCAATCCAACTCCTCGCCCCCTCCCCTGATTGGTGCTCTATGCATTGCGTGTTCCAGTGGTACGCACCTGGTCGGCGCTTAATCTGTGTGTCTCCTGACCGGAAGTGTGGGGGGGTGGGAACCACTTCAGCCGCTCTAAATGCGGGGGCGGTTTTCCAACCCCCTTAGTGCTTGAGAAGTGTAAAGTTCCTACAGTGGGGCAGTGCCATTGGTGCCATAGGATACCCGCTACTGAACCTCAGAGACATTTTTCATTTTGATCACACACCTCTCCATGACTGTACGCATTGCCATACACAACTCCCTCAGCCCCCGGGATTTCTTCTTGAGCTGTACACCCATGTGGGTTTACCAGTGTCCACAGTGAGCAGAACTTTCATAGTGATCAAGGAAACTCCCCACAGATTTATCTCCTTCCTCATTCAGACCTTCTCTAGCCATGTCTCCAGTACCTCCCATGTCACCAGTCACGGCATTGCTTGAACCTTGCAACGGCAGCACTAGGGACTCTAAATCCTCAGCCCTGGCCCTAGGCAGCTGCAGACTCTGCAGTTAGGCACTTCCCTCCTCTAGGCCATGGCTTTAAATACCTGCGATTCCCATCACCTGCAGCAGAGGCCACCAATTCCCATGCCCCCCTCAGCCAGCACCTAGTCGTGCAGAAAGTGAAGCCTGGATGATTTTGGAGGCTGGGGTGCCAGGAGATTCCCGTCCCGGAGCAGCAGCTCTGCAACAAGCTCACATGCCCCCCCTCCGCTGTGAGACCAGGACCCTGTGAAGACAGTGGGGTTACCCCGTGTATAACCAGTTCTGGCCAAAGCCTGTTGAAGTGAGTGGGAGGCTTTTCATTGTTTTTAATGGGCTGTGTATAGACGCAAAGGCCCCATTCTAGACTCCAGGAGCAAAGTGCCTGCTGTGCGGCACTGGTTTACTAGTGTAACAGGAAGGTTACACTAGTGAATAAGCAACACCTCCTACAGCACCTAACTTTTTCTGAGACGCTTCCCACCCAATTACTAAATGTGAACCTGCTTCCCTTACAAGGGCTGAACATATCAGGTGAGATGGTCACAAAAGAGATGGTAAGATGGTGATTCTGAGTTCAGCAGGGATTTTGGATGCGCACAGAACACAGACAGGACTGGTTCCCGCATGGTTACTGCAGTAAAGTGGAATAATTTTCAGCTTGTGTGATTGGAAGATGTCTGGATCCATCTTATAAGACTGTCCTACATAAATGAGGAAAACTTGAGGTGCCTTTATTATTCTTTTGTTCCACTCTTTGTTTCTATGGGGGATTTGCCAGTGTAATATCACTGTCTTCCTTTTAAACAAGCAAAACTAAAAAAAAAAATAAAAAATGGTAATGGCTGTTGAAAATAGCAATTCCAGCCCTAGTGAGCACTGGGAAGACCCCAGCATTTGTTGCTCAATTTTATCCTACTTTTTCTACAGCAAATGATAGTGGATCAGCATATTTGATTTGGGAGAAATGAAGTAACAGCTGCCCAAATTGAGCTTGAACACTCCTGAATTTTGAGGGTGTTCAAATCTGGAAGGCAGGCGCTAGATTCCCTTTCTGAACATTAGCTAAATCTGGAAAGGAAAAAGTCAATTTCTATTTTCATGGCTCAGAAGTGGAAATCCTCCTGTGCTGTTTCTGAAGCTGCCCAGGTCCTCTAGTAAAGCCTCCCCTCCCCTACTTACCATTTTAACTTCTGGTGGGATCCACATACCTCCCTTGCCAGGCTTCAGATAGAAGGGGACACTGTCCATTTAGTCCACCCAGTTTCTTCCTTGGGGGCTGCCAGGCGAGGTCACACCAGCATCCCTAAGCCAGTCTGGGGAAGTCTTCTGAGGGTGCTACCTGGGCCAAAGCCTTCTACTCCTTGGGCACACTTGTTCCCCATTCACACTGCCACCCACTTCTAGCAGCCAGCTCCCCAGCCACAGCAAGCTGCAGCGCATGGAGTCTCGCAGCTTCCCCCCTCCCTTTCCTGTTGATAGCAGCCAAGGGAATGCTGGGAAATGTAGTTCCTTCCCTGCTCCAAGGCAGGGAGCTGGCCAAGGAACTACAGCTCCCAGGGCCCCGTGGGGTCTCAGCTCCCATGCTGGATCCGGGCTGCTCTAAGGCTCCGTTTCTGCAGAGGGGAGGAAGCGAGTGTTACAGGCCTGGAAAATCCTTGGCGTTCTCGTTACACAGGCATTCCCCGGCATGTCTTGCTGACTCAATCGGTGTATCCCCTTGATCCTTTCCATGGATTCATTGTACAGCTGATGACCCTGGACGGGCCATCAAACAGGCTAGGCAGTGCTGATGCCAATAGATCTGAGGGTGTCACCCAGAAACACAGTCCACCGTCTGGAATACAGATATACCCTACGTATCTATATCTCACAATACAAAGGTGATACAAAAAAAAATGATCATACTTGGAAAATTATAACATTTTCCCTGACACCTAACATGGCATATCTAGCACAATTCATTATTAATACCAATATGATAAAATTGCAAAGTAATAATAATAGGAAGCGTCTCACAATTCCATGCAGTGTCACACTTAGTAAACCAGGTCCTTGAAGATGCAGAACACTTTGCTTAGGAGGGATTGAAAAATCCACATATCTGCTGGGAACACACACACAGGCCCTGTGTCAGTCTGTAATCCTATGTTCACTCTTCTGGAAAATTATGATCAATTTTGTACACAGTATGGTTTGTGAAGTATCACTTGAAATCACATAATCTACTGAATATTATCCTCCTGTTAAAATGTGTAGCAACACTGTATGTAAAGTTATGAGATTTTACTGTAGGATATTACAAAAAGTTACAATTCTGGGGAACACCCACAGACCAGTTCCTCAGAGACAGCAAGGCAAACAGCAATTCGCTGGCAGGGGGAAGGTGTGAAGAAGACATTTACATTCTATCAGAGGGAGACCTGAAACTCATATCTCCAACAGACAGCCTGTCACCATGACTCAGCTGAGAACTGAAGTTGTTTCTAATAGAAAGGACTGAATTATAAAAAGAGGTGAGGAAAATGCTTGGGACTCACTCTCTCTCCCCTTTCCCTCTGCCCATGACAAATCCTGAAGAACTGAACTTGGGATGCAGGGGCAGGTTAAGGGGAAGTCCTGGCTGAAAGGAAAGCCAGCCTGTCTCAGCACATGGAGAGAGAAACATTTGCTTTGAATCCATTTTAGCTTGTTAACTTAGACGTTAATTTGTGTTTTATCTTTGCATTTCTTTTGTAAACAATTCTGACTTTTATGCCTCATTACCCTTAGCCACTGAAAAGATTTTTTTCCGGCAGTTAACAATTTTGTTTTATTGTTTTACTTAACCAGTGTGTTTGGATTCAAGTGTGTTGGAAACTCCATTTGGAATGACAAGGTTGGCACATGTCATTTTCCACTGATGAAATGACAGATTTCATATGAGCTCCCATTGTTCAGTAGTGTGCTGGACAGTGCAAGATGCACATTTCTGGGAGAAGTCTGGGAGCAGAGAATTTTCTGGGGTTCTCTTGTGGGGTACTGTAATTCGAGAGTCGCTGACTAGCAGCACTCAGTACTGTGTAGCTGGGAGCGAGTTACATGCTGGAGACTGTGTGTTACCTGCCCAGGAGTGGCTGTTCTCACAGTAAAGCAGTGTAAAAGGCACCCCAGCTTGGGAACTGAGTCTCACAGCTGTTCAGCAGTCCAGATTGCACTATGGTTAATGTCACAGACACTCAATTTCAAAGAGTCTCCTAGAACACATAGAAAGTAAATCCATGTCCCAGAAATCGAAGTCTCTAGAGAGAGGGCAAGTCTCCCTGGCACTGCTTCTTGCTGACAGACAGGTCCAGAGACAATGAGAGAGTCCTGGGGAAGCTGGGAACAGTAACTATGGGCTAGTGGGGTTCAGGGGAGAAAGGGAACAGGAAGGGCAGGGATATCACTGATTGCAGGATCTCAGCAGTACTAGATGTCAGGATAACACATAGTGCAGCTCATTGGAAAACAATCTCAACTATACATAAAATTATGGGGTCTAAATTATGTTTCCACTCGAGAGATTTTGGAGTCACTGTGGATAGTTCTCTGAAAACATCCACTCAACGTGCAGTGGCTGTCAAAAAGCAAACAAGAAGTTGGGAGTCATTAAGAAAGGGATAGATAATAAGACAGAAAATGTCATATTGCCTCTCTATAAATCCATAGAACACCCACATCTTGAATACTGTGTGCAGATGTGGTCTCCCCATCTCAAAGAAGATATATTGGAATTGGAAAAGGTTCAGAAAAGAACAAAAAAAAAAGATTAGGGGTATGGAACAACTTCTGTTTGAGGTGAGATTAAAAAGACAGGGACTTTTCAGCTTGGAAAAGAGACAAAGGGGGGATATGAGAGAGGTCTATAAAATCATCACTGGCGTGGAGAAAGTGAATAAGGAAGTGTTATTTACTGCTCATAACACAAGGACTAGGAATCACCAAATGAAAATTAATAGGAAGCAGGTTTAGAACAAACAAAAGGAAGTATTTCTTCACACAACGCACACTCAGCCTGTGGGACTCCTTGCCTGAGGAGGTTGTGAGGGCTAGGAATATAACAGGGTTTAAAAGAGAACTGGATAAATCCATGGAGGTTAACTCCATTAATAGCTATTAGCCAGGCTGGGTAAGGAATGGTGTCCTTAGCCTCTGTTTGTCAGAGGGGGGTGATGGACGGCAGGAGAGAGCTCACGAGTCCAGAATGCTGTGGAAGATAGTGCCATAGTGTAGCACTCCTTCCCACTTCCCTCACCCTCCAGATCTAGGACAAGGAATCGGGCAGGAGTTTTCCCAATGGAACTGGAAGTTCCTGCAGTTTTCAAGAGGGGAGAAATGCAAAATCTGTGATTTCACCTCACAGTGTTTGATAAGTGGCTAGAAAGTTATCACGGTGACTGGGCCTGGCCAGGGAATGTCGGGCAGTGCTTGGAGCCAGGATTCTGGCACAAGCTGATCAGAGAGAAGGAACATGGTTAGTAGCAGCCCCCAGAGCCTCCATCCAGGGGCCCCAACACCCCCAGTACCCAGATCCCCCCAGCCAGGGTCCCACCAGATATTTCCTGGGACCCAACTCCCAGAATCCCTGGCCAGAGAGATCCCAGATACCCCTCAGAGCCCCACCGGACAGAGAACCCCTACCAGATCTTCACTGCCAGGCTGGGAATCCCACCAAGAGCCCCCACCAGCGAGGGACCCCAATTAGGAACTCACTGCCTTCCTGGGATTCCCCCACTGCCCTCCTAGGACCCCCGCCTGCCCTTCAGCAGAGAGGTAAGACATGTCCATGCCCTGTCACTAGCAAATAATGGTCACCATGGAGCCACCCCAGAGGTGGCTACATCACAGAGACCATTTGTCATGGGGTTTAGGATACTTCTGGACCCACACTGCACTCAGAGTGACCTCCTCATCCCATGCCAGCTGCAGAAAAGAAAAGGGTCCAGCCAACTATCCTGTTACCAGCTGGGAACCACTGATTCCCAAACAGGGAGAGACCTCTGGCTTTGATGGGTATTAAATATCTGGCTGGTCTCTTTCTTCAGCAAACATTTTAACAGAGGTAAAGGAGGGAACAAATGATTCTCAAAGGAGTCGGGAAAGATGATCTCTGGGCAATTTAACTCCCTACAACATCCAGGATGGAGAAGAACTCAGGGCAACAGGTTCCCTCGAAGGAAGAAGTTGGTGGGATTTAGAAACACGGGGAACAGCCCCAAACCCGAGAGGATTTTTAACTAACATTTGATAATGATATAGAAAGAGGGAAATCCTGAGCTTTGAGAGCAACGTTCAGAAATGAAAGAGAAAGGGTGGAACTTTGCCCCGGGGAACCCGGGAGAAGCCTCGGAGCCGCCTCGGCCCCAGCGGAGCCGCAGCAGGATCCGCCCCCCCCCCCCCCCCGCTGGGATGGGGGGGGGGGCGGCGCATTAAATCGCTCCCCATAGCCCTGTGCTGCTCCCGGGCACTGCGCATGCTCAGTAGCAGCAGCTGAAGCCGCTGCCCTTCCCCCTGCCCGTATCAGCCGGAACGTTCCGCTGGGAGGGGGCGAGGGAGCAACAGGGGGCGGGGGCTGAGCAGGGAATTGATGGGGGGGGTGTCAGGCAGGTGGGGGCGGGGCTGAGGGGGCTAAAGGGAAGATCCGGGAGGAGGGGGGGGAAGGTCATTGGGGCGGGACATTTGAACTGTTTTGTGCAGCCAGGAAATTCCCGCAGTGGGGGGGGAGGTGAGTTCACTGAATCCTGCCCTGTTTGTGCCCCGTCCTCCCACCTACAAAGTCTCTCCAGCTTTTCCCCTTTTCCCCCATTATCACACGTGGCTTTTCCCCTCCCCCCCCCCCCCAATGATGAGCTCTCTAATCTCCCCCGATTTCCCCTGGTCTCTCTCTACTTCTCAAGTGTCCATTTAAAATCTCTCCGATGTGGCAGCTTTCCCCCCCCCCCCCCACTTTATCTGCCGCGATTTGTCCTCATTTAGGTGGGAAATTGTTGCCCTGAGTCATTCCCCAGCACATGGCTGCCCCTGGAGTGGGGATGGGAGGAGATGCTGGTTCTCTGCCAAGGCGGGGACGGGAAGAGCACGTGTTCCCCATGGAGACTGCCCAGACCCGAGTTTCCCAATCCCACCCACTGACCCCAAACTACCAACACAGTTTCCCCCAGCCCTCAGTTGCCAGTCACCTGCCCGTCCCCCACTTCCGCTCCCTTCCTTTATCCAGGGAGCCTTCCAGCCCTTCCCTCCCCCCTTAAATCAGCTCCTCACAGGGCTCCCTGCTGCCCATGTGAATGGTGGCAGTGGGGGGGAACCATCACTTTGTGTTTCTGTATTGGACAGTCTCATAAAATCCCGCCCCCCCAGCGCCCCCCCCCCGGGGTCTCTCACTCCCCGGGGGCTCCGGGCGGGGCTGGGGCGGGCAGAGCCCGGGGCTGCCCGGGGGGCGGGGCCCAGCTGGAGAAACCCCCCCCCCGGCCGGGCCCCCCCGCACAGACACCCACCCCCCCGGGGAGCAGCAGCGGCTCAGCCCGGGTTCCGGCTCACACAGAGGCAGCAGCAGCAGCTTTGTTCTCCAGCCCCCAGCTGGGCTCCCAAGGAGCATGCGCAGTAACAGCTACTGAAACCCTCCCTTCCCTGGGCTGCGGAAACGACCCCGGGGCAGGCTGGGAGATGTAGTTCCTGACTCTCCCGCAAGCGGAAGTGACGTCGCCAGAGGAGACGGATCCGGGCTGCGAAGGAGCGTTGGGCGCTGCAGCTCTGCCTGGCTCGCGCGTGGCCGCTGGAGCCTCTCCCGGGCCGGAGAAGGGTTGGTGCCGTTGGAGCTCTGGGCATGCGCAGATCGCGGTGGGAGAGCCCTTCATTAACCCTGGGATCCCTGCGTGGGGCTGGGGGGTGAGACCGGGCTGGGGGGGGGGGGGCGGGCGGGAAATGTCTGTGCAGCCCGGACATGGCCGGGGGGGGGGGCAGGTGACCCCCGAGGAGCGGGGGGAGAAAGGGGGGGGCTGAGATCCCCTTGGATTTACCGCTGCCCCCTCCCGTGGGGACCCCCCTCCTCCCCCGTCCTGCCCCCTTTCTCCCTAGAGAGCCACGAGCAGCGCCCAGGGTGACCCCCCCTCCCCCAACCCCTGAGAAGTTCCCTGTCTCCCCCCCCCCCCCGATTGTGCCCCATTTTCTCTCCCCTTCGCCAGTGGCCAGTTCAGGTCTCAGGTTTGGGGGGTTTCCCCCATTTCCAGCTGCAGGGATTTGTCCTTGTGCGGGTGGGAAATGGTTCCCCCGAGTGATTCCTGAGCTGGGCAGAGGGTGAATGGGCAGAGGCTGGGGGGGCCTGAGACAGGGACACCTCTGGGCTGGGCTGGGGGGGCCACTCTCTGCTGGCAATGGGGCCTGGGAAGGGCCAGGAAGGGGAGGGAGGAGCAAGTGTCCCCCCATGGAGACGGCCCAGCCCCACGTTTCCCCTCCCAGCTACTCCCCCCTCCCCGACCTGCCCAACCCAGCAGCCCCCCTCACCCCACCAACTGTTAGTCCAGGGGTAGCCAACCTATGGCACACGAGCTGATTTTCAGTGGCACTCACGCTGCCTGGTCCTGGCCACCGGTCCGAGGGAGGCTCTGCATTTTAATTTAATTTTAAATGAAGTTTCTTAAACATTTAAAAAACCTTATTTACTTTACATGCAACAGTAATTTAGTTCTATATTATAGACTTAAAGAAAGAGACAGTCTAAAAACATTAAAATGTATTTCTGGTACGCAAAACCTTAAATTAGAGTGAATAAATGAAGACTTGGCACAGCACTTCTGAAAGGTTGCTGACCCCTGTACTAGTCACATTCCCAGACCCCACTGCCAGCCCCTCCCCATAGCCAGTGACCTCACTCCAGCCCCACTCCTCTTCCTTGTGAAAGCCACATCACCCAGGGATCCCTGCCGGCCATGTGAATGTGAGGCAAGAAGAATCCATCCCGTTCTGTTGTTGATTTAATATCGCTGTATAATCCCCTCAAATTTCCCCTCTTTCCTCTTGAGTGGTTGAATGGTGACATAAAATCTCCCCACATAACGCTTGTCCCTTATATTGGCAAATATTTAGTTTGTCCCCCATTTTCTCCTCAGTTCTGAAATACTGATATCTAATGCTCAAAAATCTTCCCACTTTTCTCTCCAGGTGTGTGACTGAGATCAGGGCTCTTATCGTACTGAGCGTGGGCCTGTTCTGACAGCTGCTGCAGAGACCCCAACTGAGATCTGGGCCCTGTTCTGCCAGGCGCTGAAGAGACCCCAGGTGAGATCAGACCCCACTGTTGTGCCAGGTAAAACTGAGACCTGGACCGAGATCACGGCCCCCCTTGTGCCAGGCAGCGCATGACTGTGACCCAAACCGCTGCCTCCATTGTGCTGGGCACTTCAGAGACCTCGACTGAGATCTGTGTCCCCATTGTGTCTGGCCCTGCACTGACCCCGACCCAGATCATGCCCCACCACTGTACTGGGCACTGCACAGACCCTGACAGAGATTCTGCCCCCACATTTTGCCAGATGCTGCAGGGACCCCAAACAAAATCATAGTTCCTGCAATGCTGGGAGTTGCAGAGTCCCCGACTGAGATCAGGCCCCTGTTCTGCAGGGCTTTGCATAGACAGTGAGCAAGATCAGGGTCCCCATTGTGACAGGTGCTGAACAGACACCAAGGGTATCTCTACCCTGCCACTAAAACCCCCCATCTGGCCCAGGCTCACGGGCTCAGGCGAAGGGGCTGTTTAATTGCAGTGTAGATGTCTGGGCTCGGCCTGGAGCCAGGCTGTAGGACCCTGCGAGGTGGGTGGGTGCCAGACCTTGGGCTGCAGCCCCAGCCAGAACATCGACACCACAATTAAACAGCCCCACAGCCTGAGCCGTGTGAGCCCAAGTCAGCAGGCACGGGCCAGCCGCCGGTGTCTGACTGCAGTGTGGACATGCCCACAGGGACAGAGAGGCCTTGCCACAAAAAGCTCAAAGGCTAAATAGGCCAATGGTGGGAGGCGACTCTCCATTTTACAGATGGGGAAACTGAAGCTCACAGAGCTAAAGTAATTTGCTCAAGTTTGCATGGAGAATTTGGGGCAAAACTGGGAACTGAACCCAGATTGTTTGAATTCTTGCCTCTCCCCTTAACCCCAAGCCCAGCTTGTGTGTGTACAGCGTTGTTTTGGTCAGTGTTTGCCTTGCATTGGCTTCCAAGGGAGGCTGTGGAATTTCCTTCATTGGAGGTCTTTAAGACCAGGTTAGAGAGACACCAGTCTGGGAATGTCTAGGGATACTTGGTCCTGACTCGTCACAGGAGGCTTGAGGAGACGACCTCTCAAGATCCCTTCCAGGCCTACAATGAAATAATTCTCTTTTGTGCTGTGTCCTGTTCTACACTGAGCTGTTTTGCATGGTGCCATTTGGAACTGTGATCGCACCATGTTGTGTAGCGGTTTTATGCTGCACTGTTTTGCCTCAGCATGTTTGGTGCCTGTGTTGTGCTGGTTTGAGATGAGCTCTTTTTTTTTTTCTTTCATTGTGTAATATTGTCCTAGGGTGTGTTAGTTTGCATCGTGTTTTCTTTTCCTCTATATTGTCATTATATGCTGTGGCTTTTGTTGTTTATTTTTTCCTTTTTTTCCCCTGAGTTTCTTGACATTATGTTGTGGTGGGTTTTACTCTGGATGTTGTGTTTTATACGTATATATTTCATGGCATCCTAGAAATGTAGGGCTAGATAGGACCTCAAGATGTCATCAAGTCCAGCTCTCTGCTGAGGCAGGACCAAGTATATGTAGATTATCTCCGACAGAGCTTTGTCCTACTTGTTCTTAAAAACTTCCAGGGAAAGAGACTCCCTAGCCCCCCTTGTAAGACTATTCCAGAGCTGAACTGCCTTAGCTCTGGGGACACCCACACAGACTGTAGTGGTGAGCAGCTCTGGAGAGAGAGGAGACCCCAGTGAGTGGGCAGCTGGGTAAAGAGACTGAAGTTGGGAGGAGAAACATTGACGTGTCCAAGGTCACCCAGGCTGTCTGTGACAGAGCTAGAAATAGGTTCTAGTGCCACCGTATTGCTGTTTCTGAAGGTCTCTGCCACACTGGTGTTTTAGGCACTAGTGGAAACCCTTAGTGTAGACAGAATTTACACTAGTGCACTCTGATTGGTACTGCTGCACCATGTCCCAGTTTGAAGGTTTGAGGTGGTGGGGGCGGGGGGCAGTGACCTCACAGAGGCCTGGGGCTGGCTGAACAGTGCAGCTGGGAAGGGAGGGGCAGCAGTGAGTGCTGGAGGTATGAGCCAGGAGCACAGCCCCACAGGGCTGGACACTGACTTCTCCTGACCCAGGGGACACACCCAGAGGCGTTGCCAGCAAAATGCCGCTGAATTTCTGTTCACCGGCCAGTATGCGGGCGCACTTAGACGCCCTGGTGGGCGCTGTGGCATCCGCAGGCACCACGTTGGGGACCCCTGTTCTAAGCTGTCAACCCTGCCTGAGGCCGCGGGGCCCTTTCTTCCTCTCTCGGGGCACCAGGTGAAACAGCACAAGAGTCGACTGTCAGCAAACAAGGGTAAATAAAGGAATGAAAGAAAAGAAGTGGGGGGGACTTTGGACAGATCCCAACAGGATATGGGGCCCTGGGAGACTCTCAGTCCCCTTCAGAGTTCACTGGGTCTCCAGCATTGCCTTTGAGGGTGCTGCTCCCATGGCCTCCCCTCCCCCTTTACTGCCACCACAAAGCCTGTCACCGTCACTTCCTGAGAGGTGACCCCAGAGGGTGTGTTTTGTTATCCCTCTCCCTCCCCGAACCGGACCCCTTGTGCACGCTCCGTCACTCACCTCTGAGGAGACAAGGCGGATCGTGGGGTGCGGGCGCTGCTGTGCTGGAGATGGGTGGCAGCCTGGACCCCCCCTTGAAGGTTGCCGGGATGCTGACGTGCCCTGGAGGAGAACGGGGGCTTGGTGGAGACCACAGACCCTTTGGCCCACACTGTGTCCCTGTGAAGCCTGCTCTGCAGTGCTGCCAATTGCTGCTGGTGGCGTTGTGCCCGTTAGTCTCTGTAACACTGTCCCCAGTGACTGGAGAGCACGAGCACTGGCCTCAGGCAGACTGGTGAGAAGCAGGGAACAAACCCAAATTGGGTGCGAGGTCTGTATGGAGATTTCACCAACCAAGTATCCAGTGTAAACGCTTCAGGCTCTGTAACAGCATTAACATGGAACCACAGACAGTCCCCTTGGGTGATCCCATATATCTCACCACGCAGGTGAGCTCACCTCTGTGACAGATGGTCCCTTGCACTGGGCGTTCTCAACCTTTTTCTTTTGGGGGCCCCCCACCCCCCAACATGCTATAAAAACTCCACGGCCCACGTGGGCCACAGTAACCAGAGCTGGCGTTAGGGGGGATGCCACAGGGTCCCCCACAAAGCTCCATCGCTCAGGCCAGGGGTCTCAAACACCCGGGCTGCATGCGGCCTGCGGGGCTCTTGGGTGTGGCTGCCAAGCTCCCCTCTGCCTACCCGCGGGATTGCCCCCGTGGCGCTGCGAGCCCTGTGCCGCTGTCTGGAGCAGCTGGCAGCTCGCCCCTCCCGGCCGGGGGAGGGGGAAAGAGGCAGAGGGCTCCTGCATTGCCTCCTTCCAGGCACCACCCCCCAAAGCTCCCATTGGCCGGGAACAGGGAACCGCGGCCAATGGGAGCATCGCGGGAGGTACCTAGAGGAGCAGCAAGAGAGCGCACGCCCGGAGCCCTGACCCCCACTCCCCGAGGCTGCAGGGACATGGAGCAGCGCGGGGCCGGGGGCCAGGGCAGGCAGGCAGGGAGCCTCCCTTGGCCCCGGTGCCCGCTGCTGCCACCCCGGAGCCGCTCTAGGTAACCGGCGCCGGGCTGGAGCCTGCACCCCAACCCCCTGCCCTGAGCCCCCTGACGCATCCCACACCCCTCCTGCACCCCAGCTCCCTGCCCTGAGCCCCCTGACGCATCCCACACCCCTCCTGCACCCCAGCTCCCTGCCCTGAGCCCCCTGTCGCATCCCACACCCCTCCTGCACCCCAGCTCCCTGCCCTGAGCTCCCTGCCACATCCCACACCCCTCCTGCACCCCAACCCCCTGCCCTGAGCCCCCTGACGCATCCCACACCCCTCCTGCACCCCAGCTCCCTGCCCTGAGCCCCCTGACGCATCCCACACCCCTCCTGCACCCCAGCGCCCTGCCCCGAGCCCCCTGACGCATCCCACACCCCTCCTGCACCCCAGCTCCCTGCCCTGAGCTCCCTGCCACATCCCACACCCCTCCTGCACCCCTTCTGCCTGCCCTGAGCCCCCTGCCGCATCCCACATCCCTCCTGCACCCCAGCTCCCTGCCCTGAGCCCCCTGCCATATCCCACACACCTCCTGCACCCCAGCTCCCTGCCCTGAGCCCCCTGCCTCATCCCACAACCCTCCTGCACCCCAGCTCCCTTCCCTGAGCCCCCTGCCTCATCCCACACCCCTCCTGCACCCCAGCCCCCTGCCCTGAGCCCCCTGCCACATCCCACACCCCAACCCCCTTCCCTCAGCCCCCTGTCACATCCTACACCCCTCCTGCACCCCAGCTCCCTGCCCTGAGCCCCCTTCCACATCCCACACCCCTCCTGCACCCAAACCCCCTGCCCTGAGCCCCCTGCCGCATCCCACACCCCAACCCCCTGCCCTGAGCCCCCTGCCGCATCCCACACCCCAACCCCCTTCCCTGAGCTTCCTGCCTCATCCCACACCCCTCCTGCACCCCAGCTCCCTGCCCTGAGCCCCCTGCCACATCCCACACCCCTCCTGCACCCCAACCCCCTGCCCTGAGCCCCCTGCCACATCCCACACCCCAACCCCCTGCCCTATCCCACACCCCAACCCCTGACCTGAGCTGCCTACCACATCCCACACCCCTCCTGCACCCCAGCTCCCTGCCCTGAGCCCCCTGCCACATCCCACACCCCTTCTGCACCCCAACCCCCTGCCCTGAGCTCCCTGCCACATCCCACATCCCTCCTGCACCCCAGCTCCCTTCCCTGAGCCCCCTGCCGCATCCCACACCCCTCCTGCACTCCCTGCCCTGAGCCCCCTGCCACACCCCTCATCCTCTTGCATCCCACCCACCAATGCCCTGCCCTGAACTCCCTGCCTCACTCTGCACAGCACCTGTTGCGTCGCAGTGCCTCTCAGGCGGGCATGGACAGAGCCCAACAATCAATGTGATTGGTAGCAAAGTCATTTATTTCTCTCCAGCATGCTCTTATATACAATTATGGCAGGCAATCAAGCAATTGGTTAATAAGATACACACAGGCACAGCTACAACTTCATAGGGTAATTATCATCCTGTACAACTTTCTGATTTATTATCCTATTTACTGCCTACTTGGCAGATGAGAACCAGCCCAAGGCCAGCATCTCACTACACAGTTTACAGCCTAATTAGCTCGTCCTTGAAGTCTAAACATTTCAGCTTCTCACATACCCATCTGCCAAGTTAGCAATAGATACCACATCTCCCCCCTTTACTCAAAATCAAAGCAAGGAAGGGCAATAGCAAAAACATTCCCAACTCATAAAATCAACACTACAATCTACACAAGCCAAAACAAAAAAGCAAATAAAAACACCAGCTGCCTAACTAAACCGTAACAATATCTTCCGCAGTGCCCTACTTTTACCTATTACATCCCTCCTCCAGGTAACGCAAGTGGCCCAAGGGGCCAGGAGGGTCCTGCCAATGTGCGTGCCACACAACAGCAACGGCGGCCACACAAATAGCAAAAATACAAAAGGCAAGCAGCAAAAATACACAGCATCCCTCTGTTCTTGTGACCACACTACTGTAACTTTCCACCAAAGCAGCATAGGGAAAATGCAACCCCACATCCACATCTCCCCCTCTATTCCAAAATATACAAAAAGGGGCATAAAAATAATAATAACAGTAACCAATTAAACAAAACAAAACCAAAACCAAATAATATTGCCTTATTGTATAGGGCCCACCTATAACCATGCAATTCTTAACACATAACACCAACAACACCAAACAAAACAAAACATAAAACACCAAAAATAAAACAAATAAATGGTGTAAATTCTGCAGGGTTCCCCCCAACTCTATTGCACACCAAACTGTGACAAATTTCTATTACCAATTCATCCCTCATATGTCAGGTGATCAAACTGACACTGGGGGGGGGGGGGTCCTAGAGAAAACACCATAACCACATAAAAATCTTCCCAAAAACAGCACAACAACAATTCTGGCCAGAAAACAAACACCACAAGACAGAACATAGAACACAAAACATAAATTGTAACTCTATAGTAAATGCATGGTATATCAAATATTGTGCAGCTGGCATCAATCTTCATTACTTAAAATATACAAATACCCTATTAATTTCAGGCAAAACAGGGAAATTACTGCATCAAGTAAATCATTTACAGTAAAACAATTGCATCCTAGCAAACATTTCAAAAACACCAAAAACTTTACTCTTTAGCATTTTTACAAAATTTCAACTGCTGGTCCCTCTAGCAACCACAAAAGTAACCTTTTACTCTGCCTAACATTACTCGCTTGTACTTAATTACCTTTCCTATCCACTACACCCTCAAGGTTTTCAACCAGCTTTCTAATCTCTGTATTTATTGCCTGCCCGTCTGGGCCCGATCCTTTTTTCCTTTCCAAGTTCTCTGTCTATTGCCTGCCTGCCTGGGCCCGATCCGTATTTCCTCTTGCTAAACCGTTCCTTTCATGGACACTAACTTATCCCACTATCAATTTAGCTAGGAGGGTGTACTTCTTAACTAGCCCCCACCCTTCTGGTCTCTTCTGTGAACAGTTATCTGTACTTTCCCACCGTGGGGGCTACATTCTCATGCATATAACTTTAATTACAACATCTATTTTCAATCTATCTATTTCAATATAGGCTACATCAAATATCAAGCGGTCTTACAACTGCCAATAATCAGCACACAACACAAAAAATTACAAAAATCAGATAAGGCTAACAAAAACACTTTACATAAAGGTACTAGGGTCACATAAATTCAAAGCCATGCTTCCAAATTACCTAAATTTATGCCTAGTAACACCATCAACTCCCCCCTTTGAGAATACTCAACAAGCTTTTGGCTGAGTCTTCTCAAACTTTAAAAACAAAAAACAATTAAGCTCTAGAAAATCGGGGTTAGTAATGGGGGGGGGAATATCATTTACAATCCAATTAGGGAGGGCAATACATGCTAAAAAAATTTTTTTTTCCACAACACAGGGCGCAGCCTGTAAAATAAACCCCAAAATCCACATTTCTCAGCAGGAGTCCCAAATTTCTTCCTGCCAGTGTACAATTCTTTGTTTCTTCACCAGGATCAGTTCTCAATGTCCTTTTAGTCAGGAATTTCTGGACTTTGGCAATGTCAGTGATGTGAGTGTTTTTTCTTCTTATCCACCACCGTCGTGGTTCAGCTTCTACGGGGGAAATTATCAGGACATCATTCTGTAGTGATTTTGCTTCTTTCAAAAAAAAAAAAAAATCCAATAACACAATGGGGGCTGCCAGCGGACAAGGGAGAGGTTAACCAGCACATCACCTTGTCCCTTTTTCCTGTTGTAGAAAAGGAAATAGGCCAATCATCAGTGGGCCAAGTCTTCTGATGTGGAGGGGTCTTTTTGCAGTGAGACTCATGGGTCCAAGCAGTCAGTCTCCTGATTAACTCATTCTGTTCTTTTTCCTTCCCTACTTGGCTTCTTTTAATCTGTGCAGCCTGTGTCAGAACACCCAGCTATTGCAGCTCCTACCGGAGAAGCATAACGGTTTTCTCGGCATTGTCCCAGGCTTAGACCAGCCAGCGTAGGACGCCTTCTCCAGGCTCCTGCCAAAACAACTTACTTGCTTGTAGGTCCGAACGACCTCCGGGGCCACGGCACGAGCCTCTGCCTGCGCTGTGCACTCCAAAGTCTTCCCGTCCAGGGCTCGGGGTCGAGGCCGAAGTCGATGAAGGAGGCTCCCTGGCGCTTGGTGCGGTCCAGGGCCCGGTTGATGCGATGGACGAGCCAGCGGAACAGGCGCTCGTAGGTCTCCTTGGCCAGCGCCTCGATGGCGAAATCCGCCTGCTCCTTGGTCTGGGCCTTCTGCACGTAGTCGCGCCCGCGGGAGAGCTCGGTCACGTTCAGCCCCAGCAAGTGACAGAGCTTCTGGGCAGCGGTGTTGTCCGGCATGGAGGCCTGGTCCGTGTTTCGCTCCTTGCGGAAGATGATGTTCCCGAACTGCAGCACGGCCGACACCATCCGCAGCATGCTGTGGATCTCCTCGGGGGAGAAGCCCATGATGCGCATGGACTCCATGGTCTCCTGGAAGATCTCCTTGTCCTGCTGGCCCGGGATGGGCGGTCAGGAGGAGCCTCTCCAGTTCCCCCTCTTTGGGAAGACGCGACCGCGATGATCCAGCTGGAAGACCTTGCATTTGATTTAACTTGTTATAAATGGCCTGCAGCTGTTGGCCCCGGCGCTCCATTTGCTTATAAAAGGCATTAGACTGGGTAAACTGAATAAGCGTAGTCAAATTGGGATATACCTGTGATGGCACGTGTCTCACCCGAGCCTCCTTTGTTTCCCCGCATTCGTGACACCCCCAGGTCCCGTGGACACGGCATGGCTTGGGAGGGGGTGCATACAGCAAAGCTGTTTTCATAGGGTCGGGCATATCGGGGGGTAGCGGGACCGTAGCAGGATTAGTTATATCGGGGCCGAGGGCCACATTGGAGGGTAATGGAACCGTAACAGGGGCAACATTATCCAGGTCGGAAGCCAAAGGTATCACCGTGTCCTCGCCACCGAAAAACTCCCTGGCTCCAACCGGCAACACAGAAGGCATTTCGGGCGTCGGGCGGAAAAGCTCAGAAAGGGCCGCCTGCACTCCTGCCTTGGCCGCAAGAGTTGTTACTATCTTCTTTGTCTTATTCCATACTGGACTCAGGGAAAAGGCTTCCTCATCGCCCTGAGCCACCGACTTCCAAAGCTTGGAGCCTAGCCGCTCCCACACAGTTTTATTAAATATTGTACTCGGCTTAACAAAAGATTCCCTTCTCTGTCCCCACCGCAGCAGGCGGGATAATGTATCAGAGGAGAGCTTTTCTCCCTGCCATTCCGCGATGCGTCTTAAATATTTATGCACCGTTTTTTCTTCCGCTGATGCAGCGGTTCCCATATTAGCCGCTCTGCCCTTCTCCGCCGCGACTTATAGCCGCCGCTTTTCTCCGCGACTTATAGCCGCCGCTTTTCTCCGCGACTTATAGCCGCCCTTCTCCTCCGCGACTTATAGCCGCCCTTCTCCTCCGCGACTTATAGCCGCCGCTTTTCTCCACGGCTTATAGCCGCCCTTCTCCTCCGCGACTTATAGCCACTCTCCTCAGGGCTCAGGTGCGCCTCTCTTTTCGGACGCCCGGGGGCTTCTCCAGCACTCCCCGCCGCAGCTCCTCCGCCTGGAACAGGCCACCGACACTAGGCCACCGACACTATCATCATTCGATTCGAATCACGTCGGGGTCACCATTTGTTGCGTCGCAGTGCCTCTCAGGCGGGCATGGACAGAGCCCAACAATCAATGTGATTGGTAGCAAAGTCATTTATTTCTCTCCAGCATGCTCTTATATACAATTATGGCAGGCAATCAAGCAATTGCTAATTGGTTAATAAGATACACACAGGCACAGCTACAACTTCATAGGGTAATTATCATCCTGTACAACTTTCTGATTTATTATCCTATTTACTGCCTACTTGGCAGATGAGAACCAGCCCAAGGCCAGCATCTCACTACACAGTTTACAGCCTAATTAGCTCGTCCTTGAAGTCTAAACATTTCAGCTTCTCACATACCCATCTGCCAAGTTAGCAATAGATACCACAAGCACCTACACCTCAACTCCCTGCTCTGAGCCCCTGCCGCACCCTGCACCATTTCTGCACCCCCTCGGGGCAGCGTTGGGGTGGGGACTTCGGGGTACGGGTTGGATTGGGGCAGGGAAGGGGTGGAGTGGGGGCGGGGCCAGAGGCAGCAAAGCGGGGGTGTCAGTGATGCGGCCCTCGGTTCAATGCACTAGTCCTCATGTGGCCCTCGTGCTCATTTGAGTTTGAGACCCCTGGCTTAGGCTTTGGCTTCAGCCCTGGGTGGTGGGGCTCAGGGCCCTGACTTCAGTCCCATGCGCTGGGAGTTCAGCTTTCTGCCCTGGGCCTCAGCGAGTCTAATGCCGGCCTTGCTAGGCAGCCCCCTGAAAGCTGCTCACGGCCCCCCAGGGGGCCCCAGTCCCCTGGTTGAGAACCCCTGCCTTACCCCACTGCCTTACCCCCTGGTTCGTAGCTGACTGCCTTTTTATAACAGTCAGGCCCAGCTGGAACAAAGCACTCCCAAATCACACTGTTCAAACAAGCAATCAAACAATCAAGCAAGCACACGGTCAAACTGCCAAACTGTCCCCTCAACAGACACTCAGATACTCACCAGCGCAGTCCCCCTAATGCAGCACTTAGCGTATCTCTCTGCTCAGTCAGCTCCCAGGCAAACTCCTTCTGTTTGCCTCTCTGCTGTTTGCTGCTCAGCTGGTTCGCAGCTGACTGCCTTTTTTCTCTGTGGAGAAAGTAGTAGTTCGGGACTATTTAGAAAAGCTGGACGAGCACAAGTCCATGGGGCCGGATGAGCTACATCCGAGGGTGCTA
The DNA here is from genome assembly GCF_020497125.1 of Mauremys mutica. NCBI lineage: Eukaryota > Metazoa > Chordata > Testudines > Geoemydidae > Mauremys > Mauremys mutica. The sequence goes on from NW_025422933.1 coordinate 49,100, forward strand.
AAGGAGTTGGCCGATGAGATTGCAGAGCCATTGGCCATTATCTTTGAAAACTCATGGCGTTTGGGGGAGGCCCTGGATGACTGGAAAAAGGCTAATGTAGTGCCCATCTTTAAAAAAGGGAAGAAGGAAGATCCAGGGAACTATAGGCCAGTCAGTCTCACCTCAGTCCCTGGAAAAATCATGGAACAGGTCCTCAAGGAATCAATTCTGAACCACTTAAAGGAGGGGAAAGTGATCAGGAACAGTCAGCATGGATTCACCAAGGGCAAGTCATGCCTGACTAACCTAATTGCCTTCTATGATGAGATAAGCGGCTCTGTGGATGAGGGGAAAGCAGTGGATGTGCTATTTCTGGACTTTAGCAAAGCTTTTGATACAGTCTCCCACAGTATTCTTGCCAGCAAATTAAATAAGTATGGGCTGGATGAATGGACAGTAAGGTGGATAGAAAACTGGCTAGATGGTCGGGCTCAACGGGTAGTGATCAATGGTTCCATGTCTAGTTGGCAGCCAGTATCAAGTGGAGTGCCCCAAGGGTCGGTGCTGGGGCCGGTTTTATTCAATATCTTCATTAACGATCTGGAGGATGGTGTGGACTGCACCCTTAGCAAGTTTGCAGATGACACTAAACTGGGAGGAGTGGTTGATATGCTGGAGGGTAGGGATAGGATACAGAAGGACCTAGACAAATTAGAGGATTGGGCCAAAAGAAATATGATGAGGTTCAACAAGGACAAGTGCAGAGTCCTGCACTTAGGACGGCAGAATCCCATGCACTGCTACAGACTAGGGACCGAATGGCTGGGCAGCAGTTCTGCAGAAAAGGACCTAGGGGTTACGGTGGACGAAAAGCTGAATATGAGTCAACAGTGTGCCCTTGTTGCCAAGAAGGCTAATGGCATTTTGGGTTGTATAAGTAGGGGCATTTCCAGCAGATCGAGGGATGTGATCATTCCTCTCTACTCAGCACTGGTGAGGCCTCATTTGGAGTACTGTGTCCAGTTTTGGGCCCCACACTACAAGAAGGATGTGGATAAATTGGAGAGAGTCCAGCGGAGGGCAACAAAAATGATTAGGGGGCTGAAGCACATGACTTATGAGGAGAGGCTGAGGGAACTGGGATTGTTTAGCCTGCAGAAGAGAAGAATGAGGGGGGATTTGATAGCTGCTTTCAACTACCTGACAGGGGGTTCCAAAGGGGATGGATCTAGACTGTTCTCAGTGGTAGAAGATGACAGAACAAGGAGTAGTGGTCTCAAGTTGCAGAGGGGGAGGTTTGGGTTGGACATTAGGAAAAACTTTTTCACTAGTAGGGTGGTGAAGAACTGGAATGGGTTACCTAGGGAGGTGGTGGAATCTCCTTCTTTAGAGGTTTTTAAGGTCAGGCTTGACTAAGCCCTGGCTGGGATGATTTAGTTGGGTTTGGTCCTGCTTTGAGCAGAGGGTTGGACTAGATGATCTCCTGAGGTCCCTTCCAACACTGAGATTTGATGATTCTATGAATCACAGCGATGTTCAGGTTACTGCCAGTCTCAAAGGACCAGTCACTTCCTTAGGTCAAATGACTCTTAGATCTTCCAACAAAGACAACACTTGTAGCCAGTCCTGTCATAACCTGTATTAATATTTATTTAAAAGGAAATGAGAGTTGTTTACAAAGTTAAAGCAGGTAATCCTATAGATGCAGATGAGTTACAGTCTGAAATTTCAAATGGTAATAGAAGCTTCTATAATAAGCAAGCTCTGCATATTCTTTAGGACTAACCCCGGCTAGGCAGCTGGGGGTCTCTTGCTGATGCGTAAAAACTTTGCCCCCCCAGAGTCCAAGCAGCTACAGATCATCAGTTCCTTCTGTGTGGGGTTTTTCATCCCCTTCCTGCCATGTGCTCTGTCCTGGAAACTCAGCTAATGGAAAGTCAAGAGCACAACAACAGTCTTGTGTCTTCTTTAACGTCCCATAATAGTCTCTCTGGTGTGGATGGACCTTTCCTTCCAGGCAGGGTGTAATGCATTCGGTTGCCAATCAGCACTTCACCTAGGTAAAGTCTCCCTCCTGTGTGGTGATTTACAGAGCCACAGAGGCTCACAATGCAACTAGTCAGATATTAACCCAGGCAGCAACTCACAAGCATTTAATGAAGTCTAAAAATGTTCTTATAATCCTCAATACTAACACACGTGAGTCAGACTGATTCCACTGTGCGTTTGTCCATGTTCAGTTAAGACACAAAGGCTTGTGTAAGAGCTAACACCTTATCTGCCAGTGTCACAGGCAGGATGGGCAGGGATGGTGTCTCTAGCCTCTGTTTGCCAGAAGCTGGGAATGGTTGACAGAGGATGGATCACTTGATGATTCCCTGTTCTGTTCTTTCCCTCTGATGCACCTGGCATTGGTCACTGAGCTAGATGGACCATTGGTCTGATGCAGTGGGCAGCTCTTATGTTCACAGTCTGTATGAGGAGTATTTACTCATTGGGACTCACTGGGGAGCCACAGAAAGGAACAAGATGTGCTGAGGCAAGAAGGCCCCGTCTCAGAGCCCCCGGGGTCACGCTTCCCAAAGGCTAAAACTAGGCCCAGCCCATGAAGGGGGCACTGCCAGGAGAGACTGTATAAAGGCTAAAGCATCAAACAACTTAGTTAGCCTGAGAGAGCTGCCTTGGGGACAGTGACAGGGAGAATCCCCAGAGTGACTCCTTTGATTCTGCTCTTCTCTGGCCTTTTTTCATAGAATCATAGAACTGGAAGGGACTTTGGTAGGTCATCTAGGCCAGTCCCCTGCACTCAAGGCAGGACTCAGTATTATCTAGACCATCCCTGAGGTGTTTGTCCAGCCTGCTCTTAAAAATCCCCCATGATGGAGATTCCACAACCTCCCTATGCTATTTGTTCTGGAGTTTAACCACTCTGACAGTTAGGAAGTTTTTTCCTAATCTCTATCCTAAATTGCCCTTGCTGCAATTTAAGGCCATTACTTCTTGTCCTATCCTCAGAGGTTAAGAACAATTTTTTCTTCCACATCCCTGTAACAACCTTTTATGTACTTGAAAACTATTATCATGTCCTCTCTACTCCAGACTAAACAAACCCAATTTTTTCAATCTTCCCTCATAGGTCATGTTTTCTAGACCTTTAATCATTTTTGTTGCTCTTCTCTGGACTTTCTCCAATTTGTCCACATCTTTCCTCATATGTGGCACCCACAAATGGACACAGTACTCCAGTTGTGGCCTAATCCGCACAGAGTGGAGTAGAAGAATTACTGCTTGTGTCTTGCTTACAGTACTCCCTCAAATACATCCCAGAATGATGTTTGCCTTTTGCAGTGTTGACTTATACTTAGCTTGTGATCCACTCTGGCCCCCAGCTCCCTTTCCGCAGTGCTCCTTCCTGGGCAGGAATTTCCCATTTTGTACGTGTGCACCTGATTGTTCCTTCCTAAATGAAGCACTTTGCATTTGTCCTAATTGAATTTCATCCTATTTACTTCAGGCCTTTTCTCCAGATCATTTTGAATTTTAATCATAGAATATCAGGGTTGGAAGGGACCATAGGAGGTATCTAGTCCAATCCCCTGTTCAAAGCAGGACAAATCCCCAGACAGATTTTTTCCCCAAATCCCTAAATGGCCCCCTCAAGGATTGAACTCACAGCCTTGGGTTTAGCAGGCTGATGTTCAAACCACTGAGCTCTCCCTCCCTGCCTATCCTCTAAAGCACTTGCAACCCCTCCCAGCTTGGTATTGTCTGCAAACTTGATAAGTGTAACAGAGAGACTCTGCTGCTGGGAGGGTGTCACCCTGTCTCGGAGGGTCACACCCTGGTGGGAGGTGGCTAGGCCTGTACTGGGATAAGGTCACTCTGTGCTTCACAGTGTGGCAGAACCTAGAGTGTCCATTAACAGGGAACAATGCTGGGGGGAATCAGCATATGGAATGGACAAAAGCCCCCTCTGCATTCTCTCACATTGCCCTTCTCGTCCTGGCAGGCTACAGAATAACGTCCACGTTTCGCTCCAGATCATTCCATCCTCCCAAAGGGAAGGAAATGGCTGCAATGGAACTGGCTCAGGTAAGGGATTCTCAGGGAGCTGGTGGTGGGTTCTGCTTGGAGGGAGAGGAGCAGTACGTGCATAGGAGGGTAGGAGCTGCTGGAGGTGGTGGGAGGCAGGAAATATCTTGGGTGGAGAAAGGGAGGGGACAGGATGTGACAAACCTGCTGAGACTTGTGTACTCTAGGGTGTGATGGGTTGTCACCCCGGGGTGCACTGTGGGGGGCTTCTGGGAACCGCTGTGCCCTCTAACCCTCAAGCTGGGCTGGCCCTTCTCGCACTGCTTTGCTGGGGATTCAGCCAGCCTCTCCAGGGCCTGTTATCACCCAACACGACAGCAGGTGGCGCCATACACCCAACTAAGCTACCTGAGTGCTTTACCTGGGCCACTCAAGGACAGATAGAGACAACAGCCAGTTTCCCAGCTCCCCAACCTTGCACACTTGCTGTAATATAAATTCAGAATTATCCCATCTTATAGTGCACAGGGATCTCTGTAATGTCAGCTCATGAATATAGTTCCCCCTCCCCTCGATCTGGGAAAGATGTGCACAACAAGCCTGTGATAACCAAGCTCAGCTTTTCCCCAAACACTTCACTCAAAATGCACTGATTAAGATAAAGCATAAAACAAGTTTATTAATGGCAGAAAGGTAGATTTGAAGTAATTATTGTTAGAACAAAAAAGGATCCAGAGGCGGATATGAATACAGGCTTCTTTATTGTGCTACTTGTTCCCCTTGACCCAACTATCGAGTAAGCACTGGATTAGTTACATCACATGCCTTTAATCTAAGTTTGTATGTAAACACCTACATCCGTTACAACACCCCAAAACCCCTTATTAAGTAGTAGAAACACTCATACAATTAGTATACCCACCCCTATCCACTATCACAGTATCATAGAGGTGTTTTTACCTTGAAAATACCGTTCTTTGCAATAATGTGTTGCCACAGATTTCCCTAAACAGCAGTTCTCAGGGTATGGAGGAAGAGTCAATGAGCAGTTCTCGGGGAGGGAGGAAGGGGCCATAAGCCAGGGCTTGTTTATGTAGCTGGGAAAGGAAGGGAGGGGGAGATAACATTTCTTTTACTTTCTTTCACACAAAGGACATTCATTCCAGCAACTACATTTCTCATGCAGCTGCATCAATGTCAGTTCTTACAAGCAACAGAGAGAGGAAAATTATGGCAACTTATTTGTTCAGCAAAGAATTCCTGCCTGCTTATGCCTTTGTCCCCAATGCATGTCAGCACATTAGCAGCTTCCCAGCTGTTTTACTGAACCCTAACGTATCCCAACAATTCTAAGTGATAGCAAACAGATCAAAGCAGATTACTTAGCAGATAACCAAAAGCTCAAACTAAGCCTAACATACTAGATGGATAGAATTTGAATTAGCAATTTCTCACCCTGACTGATGATACAAGCAGTTCCCCTAGTTTCCATACACAAGCTAGAAATCCCTTTACCCTGTGACCAGCAGTTCCCCCAGTTCAGTCTTTGTTCCTCAGGTGTTTCCAGGAGTTCGCTTGTGTGGGGAATGAGGCCAAGAGATGATGTCACACCCCACCTTATGTAGCTTTTCCATATGGCGGGAACCATTTGTTCCAAACTAAGTTCCCAGTCCAGTTTGTGGGAAAATACAGGTACCAAAATGGAGTTTGTTGTCATGTGGTCTAGTCACATGTCCTAGCGTGTCCTGCTGAGTCATAGTAGCCATGACTCATAGGCTGGCTGAAACAATCACAGGAAGGCTAAGCTCTTCCACGGTCCATTGTCTTTGTTGATGAGCCATCAGCTCTGTCTGTCGTCTTCATTGTTGTACCTGAAAGGCTCGTTGTGGGTGATACCCAGAGTAAGCACATTTGAAATACAGATACAGAGTCAATATCCATAACTTCAAATACAAACATGATGCATGCACACAAATAGGATAATCATATTCAGCACATGACGCATCTTGCACAAAATGCATCATAATTATGTCCTAATCATATTATAACCATACCACTATGCTGAATATGGGGGTGTAGTGTCAGATAAGGCCTAATTTCAAGGCACGGGATTTGGGAATGGAACTTCCCCTCTTTGTGGAACAGGAAATAACCCTCCAGCCAGGGCTGGGACAACTTCCCAGACTCCCAGTGCTGGAGCCTGAATCTACTGGCACTTCATTAGTTACCACCACCCCCAATCTTTGTGGTAACTGCAAACTTTATCCATGATGATTTTATATTCTGTTCTAGGTCATTGATAAGAATGTTAAATAGCACACGGGGAAAAAGCAATCCTTGTGGGAACCCGCTAGAAATAAATCCACTCGACCATGGTTCCCCATTTACAATCCCAGTTTTTAATCTATTTAATGTATGCTGTGTTTATTTTGTATCATTCTAGTTTTTTGTCAAAATATTGTGCTGAATCAATTCATATGCCTTACAGAAGTCTAGACATATTACATCAATAATATTAGCTGCAACCAAACTTTTGATCTCATCTAATAAGGATATCCAGTTAGTTTGATAGGATCTATTTTCTCTAAACCTTTGTTAACAGATACTAATTATATTACCTTCCTTTAATTCTTTATTAACAAAATCCAGTATCGACAGCTCCGTTATTTTGCTCAGTATTGATATCAGACTGACACTCTTTCCATTCCAACAAGAACTCACAAGGACATTAAACAGCAGCTATTACAGTTAGACATGTTTAAATCAGCAGGTCCGGATAACTTGTATCCAAGAGTTTTTAAAGACCTGGTGGAGGAGCGTGGTGGACTATTAATGTTGATTGTAATTAGGACTTGGAACACTGGGGAAATTCCAGAAGACTGGAATTAAGCTAATGCTGTGCCAATACTAAAAAGTGTAAAAGAGATGATCCAGCTAATTACAAGAGTGTCGTCAACATCTTATGATGCGAGTACAGCATCTGTTTTTCTCCAAATCCAGGAGAGAACACTTATTGAACACTTTTACCTCTTCTGCATTATTTTTGATAATTCTGCCATTTCCGTCTAGTAATTTATCACTACCATTGTTAGGATTAATATACTTTTCAAACCTTCCTTCTTATTTTCATTGATTGGTCATTGATTTCCCTTACCAATTTTCTACAATTCTGACCTTCTAACTCAGGGGTGAGCAACCTTTCAGAAGTCTTCATTTATTCACTCTAATTTAAGGTTTTGAGTGCGCCAGTAATACATTTAAACATTTGTAGAAGATCTTTCTCTGTCTATAATATATAACTAAACTATTGTTGTATGTAAAGTAAATAAGGCTTTTAAAATGTTTAAGAAACTTAATTTAAAATTAAATTAAAATGCAGAGTCCCCCGGACTGGTGGCCAGGACCCGGGCATTGTGAGTGCCACTGAAAATCAGCTTGTGTGCTGCCTTCAGCACCCGTGCCATAGGTTGCCTACCCCTGTGTGACATTATTGATATAAACTGGGACCATATAGAACATGGTTTGCAACCAAGGTCCTGTAGTGGCACCAAATCTTAGGTAAAGGGGGTCATCTAAGGTGTCTAAGACCAGGTTATGGGTTGCTGGTTATGATTATGCTGTCTGTATGTATGTATCATTTTGTAGTTGAAGTTATAAGTATTGGCTTTATACTGTCTGTATTTTGTATTTGTGCTCTGCTTCTGGGTGACATCCCAGACAAGTTGGTGTTAGCTCTGCCTAGCCTGCTTGATGGCCCATTAAGGACCATCAGCTACACAATTGACCCATGGAGAGAAGGCAGACATGCCTTGTAACTCAGCAAAGTGCAGGGACTTGTCCATGTGACTCCAGACTCCATTTTGCTGTAATTTTCCACAGTAAGGACAAAGAGGTTCTTACACCTGGAAAAGCCTGTATAAGGCTGATGCCTCATCTCCATCTGGTCTTCAATCCTGCTTCTTACCTCTGGAGGGACTTTGCTACAAGCTGAAGTTCTGCACAAAGGACTAATGACCCATCCCAGCTGGGGATGTACTCCAGAGACTTGATTTGACCCTCCAGTTTATGCCATCACTGCTACAAGCCTGAACTAAGAACTTTGCCATTACTGTATGTAATTGATTCCATCTAACCAATTCTAGCTCTCATCTCTACCTTTTTCCCTTTATGAATAAACCTTTAGATTTTAGATTCTAAAGGATTGGCAACAGCATGATTTGTGGGTAAGATCTGATGTGACCTGGGTCTGGGGCTTGATTCTTTGGGATCGAGAGAACCTTTTTATTTTACTGGGGTGCTGGGTTTTTATAACCATTCATCCCCAGGACGAGTGGCACTGGTGGGGATACTGGGAGACTGGAGTGTTTAAGGAAATTGCTTGTGTGACTTGTGGTTAGCCAGTGGGGTGAAACCGAAGTCCTTCTTGTCTGGCTCCACACCTGGCTGCAGCGCTGGCTGTACACCTGGTCTGCTTGGGGTGTAGCGAATGCAGCGCTGGTGATCCAGCGCTGCTCATCAGGTGTGGACACACACCAGCGCTTTAATTGGCCTCCAGGGAATAAGGAGATGTCCCAGAATTCCTGTTCAGCCACTCTGCTCATCAGTTTGCACTCCACTGCTCTGGCCTCAGGTGACCCGCCCCTTTAAGTGCCCTGGGAATTTAAAAAATCCCCTTCCTGTTTGCTGCAGCCAGGTGTGGAGTGCAATCAGTTAATCTTTGCAGGTGACCATGCCTCCACGTGGCAAACGAGCCCCAGCATGGAGCACTAGCGAGTTGCTGGACCTCATTAGTGTTTGGGGGCAGGAAGCTGTGCAGTCCCAGCTGCGCTCCAGCCGTAGGAATTATGATACCTTTGGGCAGGTATCAAGATCCATGCTGGGTAGGGGCCATGAGCGGGATGCGCTGCAATGCAGGGTTAAAGTGAAGGAGCTGCGGAGTGCCTATTACAAAGCCCGTGAGGTAAACCGACGCTCCGGCGCTGCCCCCACGACCTGCCGTTTTTACGGGGAGATGGATGTGATACTTGGGGGTGACCCCACTGCCAATCCGAGGACCACGATGGACACTTCTGATCAGGGTGGGGGACAGGAGCAGCAGCAGGAGGAGGAGGAGGAGGAAACAGTGAGTGAAGCTACTGGGATGGGGGAAGACACCCCAGAGTCCCAGGAGGCATGCAGCCAGGAGCTCTTCTCAAGCCAGGAGGAAGGTAGCCAATCCCAGCAGCCAGCAGTTGCTGAAGGACAATCAGAGGAGCGGGTTACCGGTAAGCTGCTTTTATTTTCAGGGTGGAAATGTTTCTGGAGAGGAGGTGGGGTTTGGGCTGCATGCAGGCATGCCTAGATGTGGAATAGCCCATTGATGTGGTCTATCACTTCGCGGTAATCGGCTGCAGTAATCTCCTGAAAAGTTTCAGCCAGAGCATGGGCAATGTGCCTGTGCAGGTTTATAGGGAGAGCCACTGTGGTCTTTGTCCCAGTCAGGCTAACGCGTCCGCGCCACTCTGCCATGAGGGGTGGGGGGACCATTGCTGCACACAGGCAAGCTGCGTAGGGGCCAGGGCGGAATCCGCATTGCTGTAGAAGACACTCCCTTGCTTCCCTGGTGATCCGTAGCAGCAAGACATCTTCCAGGAGTAACTGCTGTGGAAAATGTTGGGAGACTCTTTAATGCAGATCCCCCCTGTAGCTGTTTGCTGTCCCCAACGCACAGAAACCCCTGCACAGCCCTGAAGCAATCTCAGTACCCCTTACTCACCATTTCGTGGGTCCTGTTCTGCTGTGTGCTATTATTTGTTATGGGAAAAGTATGCTAAAGTGAAGACTGTAAACTCCTTCAGTGTGTGGGAATTACTGTCTGGATGAGATAATGAACAATGCTACCCTGTTAACTGTTGCCATTTTTGCCTTCCAAAAGTGACCTTTACTGCTGGACTGCCTAGCTCCAGCACTGCTCAGAGACTGCAAAATCTAAGGAAAAAGCCGTGCAAAACCAAAGAAGACATGCTGAAAGCAGTTATTGATCACTCTGCTAGAGAGAGTAGGACTCTGCAGGACTGGAGAGAAAGGGAAAGGAGGATCCGCCAGAGGGAAAGCAGGATCCGCCAGAGAAACGCAGTGGCCAAGAGGAAGAGCACAGAGCAGCTGCTAAGCATCCTGTCGCGCCAAGCAGACTCTATGGAATCACTCGTAGCCATGCAAGCAGAGCACTACCGTGCTACTCCCCCGCCCCCCCGTCCCAAAGCTTTTCCCCTTGTGCCCCAATGTCAGCTCAAACCCCCCTTCCCCAGCATCCAGGTTCTTACCACCACCAGCTGCCTCCAACACCTGTACGTTCACCAACCAGCCCTGAGAACTACAACCATTACCCTCTGTACTCAACCCCCATCACCATGCAGTATATGCACCCTGAAGTGCAGCAGTCATTGCACAGCACTCCAGACAGGACATATGCAAACTTGTGAATGTACAGTACACCAACCCACCACCCTGTCCTCTTATGTTCCTGAAATGTTGTGTGTCTGTCTGTCAAGGAAGTTTGTTTCTTTTCAATAAAAGAATTCTTGGTTTGAAAACAGTCTTTATTATTGCAGATAGTGGAAAGATACCTTAGCCCAGTAAAGAAACAGGCACTGCAAATCATTTTAGGGAATAATAGAATCCTACCACTGTAACCACTGCACTTCACTCCCATGCAAGGCAACAAACATTACTGTTGGCTTTCAGCCTCAAATTCTTCCCTCAAGGCATCCCTAATCCTTGTAGCCCTGTGCTGGGCCTCTCTATTAGCCCTGCTCTCTGGCTGTGCATATTCAGCCTCCAGGACTTGAACCTCGGTGGTCCATGCCTGACTGAATGTTTCACCCTTCCCTTCACAAATATTATGGAGGGTACAGCAAGCGCATATAACCGCGGGGATGCTGCTTTCCCCCAAGTCTAGCTTCCCATACAGGGACCTCCATCTAGCTTTTAAACGCCCAAAAGCACACTACACAGTCATTCGGCACCGGCTCAGCCTGTAGTTGAACCGGTCCTTGCTCCTGTCAAGCTTCCCTGTATAGGGTTTCATGAGCCAAGGCAGTAACGGGTAAGCGGGGTCTCCAAGGATCACAATGGGCATTTCGACGTCCCCTACTGTGATCTTCCTGTCTGGGAAAAAAGTCTCTGCCTGCATCTTCCTGAACAGGCCACTGTTCCGAAAGATGCGTACATCATGCACCTTTCCAGGCCAGCCTGTGTAAATGTCAATGAAACGCCCACGGTGATCCACAAGTGCCTGGAGAACCATAGAGAAATACCCCTTCCGATTAACATACTCGGATGCTAGGTGGGGGGGTGCCAGAATAGGAATATGCGTCCCATCTATCGCCCCTCCACAGTTAGGGAAACCCATTTGTGCAAAGCCATCCACAATGTCCTGCACGTTCCCCAGAGTCACGGTTCTTCTTAGCAGAATGCGATTAATTGCACTGGAAACTTGCATCAACACGATTCCAGCGGTCGACTTTCCCACTCCAAACTGGTTCCCGACCAACCGGTAGCTGTCTGGAGTTGCCAGCTTCCAGATTGCAATAGCCACCCGCTTTTCCACCGTCAGGACAGCTCTCCATCTTGTGTCCTTGCGCCGCAGGGTGGGGGCGAGCTCAGCACACAGTCCCATGAAAGTGGCTTTTCTCATCCGAAAGTTCTGCAGCCACTGCTCGTCATCCCAGACTTCCATGACGATGTGATCCCACCACTCAGTGCTTGTTTCCTGAGCCCAAAAGCGGCGTTCAACGATGCAGAGCATTTCCGTGAATGCCACAAGCAATGTAGTGTCACACGCGGCAGGCTACTCGATATCGTCGGACTCCTCACTGTCACTTTGGAGCTGAAGGAAGAGCTCAACTGCCAAACGACACTCATCAGCACAGTCCTCAGCAGCTCGGGCTCCATTTCCCACAGAAATTGTGATTAAAACACAGCAAGTGACTCACAAACGTGGCCGGAATAACTGTGACTGCTGGGATATGAAGCGATGCACCACGGGGCGTTGGAACAGGAAGCGGAATGACCCGCACACTTCCTTCCCCTTCCCACAATACTCAGCGCCAAAATAGGACGAGGTGCTCTGTGGGATAGCTGCCCACAATGCACCTCTCAATACAGCGCTGGAAATGCTGTCAAGTGTGGCCACACTGCAGCGCTGTTAGCTGCAAGTGTGGCCACACACCAGCGCTGTCCCTACACGGGTGCATGGCCAGCGCTGTAACTCCCAGCGCTGCAATTTTCATGTGTAGCCAAGGCCTTAGAGGTGGAAAAACCCCAGGCTTGGGCTGTGACTGCCCTATTTGAGCAATTGGTCCTGAATTGGCACTCTCAGTTGGGTCCCACCAGAACCGCCTCGTCACACCCTGTTCTAACTAATATTCTTTACTACTGACTTCCCTTTTCTTCCTTATATTTTATTTGGAGAGTGTTTCCTACCAGGGAGCCATTAGTAGGGTCCAGAGCCAGCCCCATCTCCTATATCAAACTCTGGCTAGTAGGTATGTGATAAATGTGACGACCCTGCCTGCGTCTGTCATCTGGGAGACACAAAGTTTCTCTCTTTCTACCCTCTGATGCTGCCTGGCTGCTCTAAGCTAGGTGAGGTGGGACTCTGTTAACATGTGCCTCTCGGAGCTTCCATTTCCCTGGTGCTGCTGTTCCGTGAATAGTGGGATTGTGAGTGGGGCAGCAGGTCCTGAGTGTTGGACTCTCGCTCTTTCAGGGGCCGGTGACCTTCGAGGAGGTGGCTGTGTATTTCACCAGGGGAGAGGGGGCTCTGCTGGACCCCGCTCAGAGAGCCCTCTACTGGGATGTCATGCAGGAGAACTATGAGACGGTGACCTCGCTGGGTAAGGAGTCCTGTTACCTTGGTCAGTACAAGCTGTGGGGTCTCTAAAGAACCTGAGCAGTAATAACTTTATACCTTCATTTGTCATAAAAGTTTTGACAAGTTTCCTTGCCCCCCCCTTTTTTGCCTGATCTCCCACCCACTAGAATAATTTTTAGACATTTGTCATCAGTCATTTTGAAATTGCATTTAATGTGTCCTTATTGGCTACATTAATAACTACATTAATCACTGTGGCTTTCATGCCTTTTCCTCTTTTTAAGAGGAAAATACACCACCTGTAGAATTCTAAATTGAGTAAATGGGTGTATGACTCATGCCTGGCTTGTGTGACAGTCAGATGAGCTCCTCTTTCGATAGGAGAGCATATAATGTTGCCATTCAGGACCCCACGGGTGAAGGGAGAACAGAGCTGTGGGAGGGGAGGAGAAGGGGGGAGTAGATAATTCTGGGGTGCCAGGACATGGGGCGGGTGTGTGCAGGATTAGAGCTAAGAAGCAGCAGGGAGGTAGGAGGCTGTGAGAGACGAGGAGAAAATACAAGAAGCTCCCAAGGTGCCGGGAGGTGATGCTGGCTGAGAGTAATGGGAAGAGGGGGAGGGGAGTGTGGGGGAAGGGCACCCAGGAAGTGGTCTGGGTGGGTCAGTGGGAGGGAGGAGAGGTTTGGGGATCTAGAGCGCTGGGGGATCCCAGACCTTTAACCCTGAATCCCTGCCCAAGCCTTGTTCTAGAGCCTCCACTCCAGTTTTCTTTCTGTTCTGTTTCACTTCATTATACGTTTCCTCCCCCAAATATTATTTTAACTCTTGACCTCCCTCTCCCACTCATTACCCCCCTCCCCATATAACCTCCCCATCTCCTATGCACAGCGACCCCGACCACCGATCCTGAGTCCTTGCTGCATCCTCCCTCCCGTTGCAGGGCCCCTACCCAGGCACAAATGGGCACTTTGTTGATGATGTCACAGGCTGGTGGTGTAGCCTGTACAGTTTTTACACCTATAAGATTACATATTGGGGCACAACTCGCCCTTGTACATGGCTACTCAAAGTTAATTGAGAAGATGGAATTTGGTGAAACACACAGAAACTTGATTAAATACAGACAGTTATAACTGAAATCACAGGCAAGGATCAATCCACGTAACAGTTAGACTAAGATCAGTATAGTAAAGAGGGGCTTGCACTGTGCGGACATACAAGTTATGACACCAATGGAAACAAAGATCGAGGGGCAAGGCAGCCCGTCAGAAGGGAGGCCCTGCTTCAGTTTACACTGTCTCGGGGACCTGACAAAATGAAAAAATGGTCACTAGGAGAGGTAATTTATCCACTTCCTTATGGTAATAGGATGGCGATATACCGCATCTGCTGCTTTGCTCTGATTACAATAATGTCAATAGCTGCCCCAACCCATATGTGACCTTTGGGAAGTCCATAATTTAGCATCAAGCCTTAATACTCTTGATTTACATAAGACGGTTACTCACTTACTGCGGCTTCGGGAAAAACACCGGGAGGAAGATCTCCTGGTTGAGGTGGAAGGCCGACACCACCTTTGGGAGGAAGGCCGGATGTGGTCGAAGCTGCACCTTGTCCCCGTGGAAGACAGTGTATGGCGGACTAACCGTCAGAGCGCGGAGCTCGGAGACTCGCCTCGCTGATGTAATGGCGACGAGGAAGGCCGTCTTCCAGGAGAGGTAGAGCAGGGAGCACGTGGCCAAGGGCTCGAAAGGGGGACCCATCAGCTTGGCCAGCACGAGGTTCAAATCCCAGGTCGGGGCAGGACGCCGTATCGGCGGATACAAGCGGTCCAGGCCTTTAAGGAAGCGGGAAACCATCTGGTTAGAGAAGATGGACCGACCTTCCACGGATGGACGAAAGGCGGACACTGCTGCCAGGTGAACTCTTAAGGAGGAGACCACAAGACTGCTCCTTAAGGTACCAGAGGTAGTCCAGGATGGTAGGGACTGGGACTACGAAGGGATTGAGGCCTCGTTGGTCATACCAGAGCGTGAACCGCTTCCATTTCGCCAGATAGGTGGAGCGAGTGGAAGGCTTTCTGCTCTCCAGCAGGACTTGCTGTACTGCCGCCGAACAGTCCCTCTCTGCGTGGGTCAACCACTCAGGTACCAAGCTGTAAGATGGAGGGACTGTAGGCTCGGATGGCGGAGTCTGCCGAAGTCCTGAGTGATGAGGTCCGGCCACAACGGAAGGGGGATGGGATCCCGAACGGAGAGCTCGAGCAGCAGGGAGTACCAATGTTGCCTCGGCCAGGCCGGAGCTACGAGAATGACGGTGGCTCTGTCTCTCCGCAGCTTCTGCAACACTTGGTGGATGAGCGGGAACGGAGGGAAGGCATAGAGGAGGTGATCCTTCCAGAGATACAGGAAGGCGTCCGATAGGGAGCCCGGCGCGTGACCCCGGAACGAGCAGAACAGGTGGCACTTCCTGTTCGCCTTGGAGGCGAATAGGTCTATCCGGGGAAACCCCCACCTGCGGAAGATTATATGCACGACGTCGGGACGGAGAGACCATTCGTGGGAGGAGAAGGACCTGCTGAGATGGTCGGCCAGCGTGTTCTGTACTCCCGGAAGAAAGGACGCTTCTAGGTGAATGGAGTGGGTCACGCAGAAGTCCCACAGGAGCATCGCCTCCTTGCAGAGGAGGGAAGAGCGGGCTCCGCCCTGCTTGTTCACGTAGAACATTGCTGAGGTATTGTCCGTGAACACTGTCACACAACGGCCTTGCAGGTGGGTGCAGAAGGTGCGACAGGCCAGACGGATTGCTCGCAGCTCGCGGACATTGATGTGCAGAGCGAGCTCCTGGGGCGACCACAGGCCTTGGGTGTGAAGATCGCCCAGGTGAGCTCCCCAACCGAGCGCTGAGGCATCCGTGGTCAGAGTGGCGGACGGGCGAGGAGGCTGGAACGGGACTCCCGCACAGACAATCTCCGGGTCCAGCCACCAGTTGAGGGACTCGAGGGCTGGCCTGGAGACTGTGACCACCATGTCGATGGGATCTCGATGCGGCCGGTACACCGACGTGAGCCAAGACTGGAAGGGGCGGAGGTGGAGCCGCGCATACGCGGTGACGTACGTGCATGATGCCATGTGGCCCAGGAGGCGGAGGCAGGAGCGCACCATCGTGGTTGGAAAGGAGACGAGGTCCCGGATGAGGGAGACCATCGTCTGATGTCGAGATCGCGGCAGGCAGGCCCGGGCCAACGAGGAGTCGAGGACCGCTCCAATGAACTCCACCCGCTGCGACGGGATCAAGGTGGACTTCTCGGTGTTGATGAGAAGACCGAGTCGTCGGAAGAGGGACAGTATGTCTGTCAACTGGCCCATCACCAGCTGTCGAGACTGTCCGCGAACCAGCCAGTCGTCGAGATACGGGTAGACATGTATCCGACGACAGCGGAGGGCTGCGGCAACCACCGCCATACATTTGGTAAACACCCTCGGTGCGGTGGAGAGCCCGAACGGCAACACGGCGAACTGGTAGTGGGCGCTGTTGACCACAAACCGGAGGTAACGTCGATGGGGAGGATATATCGCGACATGGAAGTAGGCGTCCTTCATGTCGAGGGCGGCAAACCAGTCTCCCGGATCCAGAGAGGGAATGATGGTCCCCAAGGTGACCATGCGAAACTTGGGCTTGAGCAGGTACTTGTTCAGCTCGCGAAGGTTCAGGATAGGACGTAGCCCCCCTTTCGCTTTGGGGATGAGAAAATAACGGGAGTAGAATCCCCTGCCCCGCCTGTCTTGAGGCACTGCTTCTATGGCACCCACGCTCAACAGAGTCTGAACCTCTTGTAAGAGGACTTGCTCGTGAGAGGGGTCCCTGAAGAGGGACAGGGAGGGTGGGTGGGAAGGCGGGGGCGAAACAAACTGAAGGCGGTATCCCGACTGGACTGTTTGAAGCACCCAGTTGTCCGTTGTTAATTGGGACCACGCCGA
The DNA here is from genome assembly GCF_020497125.1 of Mauremys mutica. Lineage (NCBI taxonomy): Eukaryota > Metazoa > Chordata > Testudines > Geoemydidae > Mauremys > Mauremys mutica. The sequence continues at coordinate 65,946 of NW_025422933.1, forward strand.
AAAGAAATGGGAAAGGCGGTTGTAAAATAAAGGGGAAGGATCCGGTAGGGAGAGTGATAGGCCGTCCTCGAGCGTCCCATCAAAAGGCCTGCTTAGCCCCCTGAGGGGCCTTGGAGGAGGCCTGGCCCTGGCTACGCCTATTGCCGGAAGGACGACGGCGGCTTGTAGCCGGTCGCCGGCTATTATATGGGCGGTAGCGTTGTTGGTTGAAGGACCGGGGGGGTTGCTGCCGGAAGGACCTGCGCTGTGTTGCCGGCGTGTGCATCCCGAGGGTGCGGAGGGCAATGCATCCGTCTTTCAGGGTCTGGATCCGGGAATCCGTCTTCTCGGAGAAGAGACCCTGCATGTCAAATGGCAGGTCCTGCAGTGTATATTGCACCTCCGGCGGCAGGGTGGAGGACTGCAGCCAGGCGATGCGCCGCATCGTCACGCCGGAGGCTAAGGTCCGAGCTCCGGAGTCCGCAGCGTCGAGGGTGGCCGTGATGGAGGACCTAGATGATCTCCTTCCCTCGTCCAACATCGCCACGAACTCCTGGCGGGAGGCTGTTGGCAGGAGCTCTGTAAATTTCGCCAGGGACACCATGATGTCGAAGACGTACCTGGCGAGGAGGACCATCTGGTTGGCGATACGCATCTGCAGTCCGCCAGCGGAATAGACCTTACGGCCTAACAGGTCCATACGTCGCGCGTCTTTCGACTTGGGTGCAGGGGCAGGTTGACCGTGCCTCTCCCTGTCGTTGACCGACTGCACGACCAACGAGTCCGGGGTCGGGTGATTATATAGATACTCATAGCCCGTGGGAGGGACAGAGTATTTGCGCTCAACCCCATGGGCCGTAGGAGGGACGGACGCAGGCGTCTGCCAGAGTGTGGTGGCATTCTTTTGAATCGTTCGCACGAATGGCAATGCCACGCGCACTGGAGCCTCTGCCCCAATGACGTTCGTTATGGGGTCCTCGTCCTCCTGGACCTCCGCCACCGGGAGAGCCATAGCCGTCGCCACGCGGCGAAGTAGGTCCTGGTGCGCCTTCAAGTCTATCGGCGGCGGCTCCTTGGTCGACGCCCCGGCCACCGCTTCGTCAGGTGAGGACGAGGAGGATAAGCCCTGGACGACCGGCTCCGACGATGGATCTGCTGCCTGCTCGTCCGGAGGGTCGGGCTGCGCGTGTCCCTGGGGTTCAGGTGGTATGGAACCCGCGCCTGGTGGCGAAGGGGCCGGCCGGCTGACTGTCGCCTCTGGAACCCTGCGCTCGGACGCCGGGGCTCTCGGGGGGAATGGCACCCCCTGAGCCTCATACTGGGCCCAGGGAACCCAGAAGCCCCACGGCTGTGCCCCCTGAAGATGGCCCTGTGGGGTAGGTGGCAGGTGGCCGTAGCCGTCTGTCCCGGAAGCGACCGACGCGGGGCGGGATGGCCATGGAGGTGCCGAGGCGCTGACGGAGTGCGCCGCCGAATAAGGCATTCTGTCCCCAGACAGTAGCGAGGATCGATGCTGGTCCGCTCGGTACCGGGATGGCGACCGGGAGCGACGTCCATCGCGGTGCCGGGAGCTCGACCGGTGCCGGGAGCTCGACCTGGATCCGGATCTGCGGTGCCGGGAGCGGCTGCGCGAGTCTCGGTGCCGTGAACGGTGCCATGACGGCGATCTCCGCCGGTGCCGACGCGACGGCGATCTGGACCTGGTGCGACGCCGGGAGTGCGACCGGTACCGCGATGATGAGCGGTACCGGGACTGCGACCGACGTCGCGACGGCGATCGGTACCACGATGGCGAGCGGTGCCGAGATCGTGAGCGACGGGACGGAGACCTGCCATGGGACCGGGAACGTGACCGGGACCGGGAGTGTCGTCCGTGCCGTCTGTCCAGAGAGGGCGGCCGGGTCATTCTGGCCGGCTTTCCTGCCGACACGACAGCCCGCACCGGCGGTGCCGGGGGCCGGAGGCTCGGTGCCTCTATGAGCTGTATAAGCTCACGCACCGAGGAGAATGTCTCCGGCGTAGATGGCAGCCGGGGCTCAACCGCGGTCAGTACCGGGGAGCGTGGCAGCGCCGGACTCGACGGCCCTTGCGGCGCCGGAGTCAAAGGCCCGGTGCACGACTTGTGCACGGCCACCGCGGGGGCCGCAGGTGGCGCAATCGTCTTCGCTGAGTCTTCAGCGCGGGCCTTAGCAATTGCCTTCGCCAGCTTATGTCTTTTTGAAGGCGAGAGCGAGCGGTGCCGGGTCTTCGGAGCCGCCGTCTGAGGCTGTAGGGCCGCGGTGCCAGAGCGGCTTGATGCCGCCGGTGCGCTCTGCACCGATGAAGCTCTCGGTGCCGGCGCGGACGGTGCCGGGGGCTGGAGGGACGCCTCCATCAGGAGCTGCTTCAAGCGAATGTCCCGCTCCTTTCGAGTCCGCGGCTTGAAGGCAGAACAGAACGAACACTTATCTGTCCGGTGTCCTTCGCCCAGGCAACGGAGGCAGGCGTCGTGCGGGTCTCCGACAGGCATAGGCCTCTGGCACGATGCACAGGGCTTAAAGCCCGGTGCTTTGGGCATGAGCCCGCACCGGGGGAGGCAAAGGGGGAAAACCCCCCTTAACCTTATCTAAACACTAACTATCTAACTAACAGAACTATAAAAACTAATCACTAAACTAACTATGTACAAAACAAGTAGCGAGAGCTAGGGTTGTGGAGGACAGAGAGCACTCCACAGTTCCAACTGGCCGTCACGGGCGGTAAGAAGGAACTGAGGAGCGGACGGGCCGGCTGGGGTATATATTCAGCGCCATAGCGGCGCCACTCCAGGGGGCGCCCAGCCGGCCCACCCGAGTTGCTAGGGTAAAAAAGTTCCGGAGAGCCGTGCACGCGCGGCGCGCACACCTAACTGGAATGCATAGGAGCAATCACTCGAAGAAGAACACTTAGTTATTAATAATCCCAATATATAAATGTGTCCAACTGCTGAGATCCTGCATAGCAACCTAATTGCTAAAGCCCACCCCAAACGTCCTTCTTTCAGAATCCTGTGGCGTATTCCACCTGTTTGTAGTTACTCCTTAGTCTGTAAAAATGAGGGTGCAAAATATCTGACCTGGGATTCTCTCCTTAGGCCTGGTCAGGTAAATCCCAGACTTCAGCAGAACTTCTCCCACAAAGCCTCCACCTAATAGAAGCCCTTAACTGTAGCAAGCTGAATAACCCATTTATCTATGTTCACCTCCTTGCCCCTCCACGCATGGTCCAAGCTCATAAGCAATTCTCTGATCATGACATCTTACCTCTAGCGAGTATGAAATTGCCCACAAGACGTGAGACTGGGTCATAGATCGTAAAATCAGGTCGGGGTCAAGAAGAGTGAGAGTTTGGAGAGAGTCTTGTCCCCCCTCTCCCCATCTGCAGCAGCCACAAGCTGTCTTCCCTCCCGGCTCCTTGGATCTCTGAGCCGGTCCCTCCTGAGGCTGCGTGGCCCAGTTCTTGTTTCTGACCTTCTCCTTTTCCGGAAGAATTAGAGGCTGTTGCTCCTGAATGTTAGTGTGTAATTCCCCAGCCTTCTCCTCCCACTGGGGGAGTTTAATTCTCCCTCCCATTACACCTGAGTCACTAGATTTCCTAATTCCCCAAAATGTGCTTTTGCGATGTCACAGTTCTGGGGTAGCGAAGCCTTTGACCTGCCTCCATGGTCTGCTCACGGAATGGCCCCTCAGGTATCAGGCCTGTAGCCAGCCCCTCTCTATGGGCAGGGACCCACATGCCTCTCCTTTTTGACCAGTGTGTGAGGATTGCAGCTTGTCCTCCACTGTGTTCACTGGACTAACGTCCAGTTCCTGTGCTTTGCTTTCTCTCCGGGGGCTGTGAGCAGTGTGTCTGAGATAGAGGTGGGACTTTTGGTGATACTTGTATGATGCCAATACACACCTCAGTTTCCTGCTGTGATTGGTATTGCTGTGATTATAAAGAGCAGGAGACGTGAGGTGTTTTGTCACACAGCTGTCATGGGGTGATACGAATGGGTCATTAAGGACTGGATGGGGCCAACTTAGATCAATGGAATACCCGACAGAGACAAGGGAATGACTGTCACCTGTCCATGGGAGGATCTCAGCTTGGCTGAGTGAGGCATACATGGGCTCGTTATGTTTTTGGGAGCAGGAAGAACTGGGTTAGCAGATGCAGGGAGCTCTACCAGAGTGAAGACAAATGGACAGGTGCAGTGAAAGGAAACAAAACTCTTTTCTACAGCAGCCTGGCTCAAGGGCATTGGCCATTGTGGACTATATTGTCTTCATTGCTTCTCTGTGCTAATGAAAAGAGTTTCCAGTGCTGTGTCTCGGTTGACTAATGAACCCAGCAAAGTTTTAAAAGTCTGCCCAGTGTCACAGCAAAAACTTGCTGAGGTGCATTATGAGGAACAGTCACTGAACAGGAGTGTCGTTCAGCTGGACCTCCTGGCAGAGCTCGCAGGTTGAAGTAGGAGTGTTGAAGCCAGAGGCTCAGTCTCAGGTGTTGAAGCTAAGTGGCCTGTCCTTGTGGAAGAGTGGGACCCCTTGGGGGTCTAGTGCACTCAAGAGGCACCTCCCAAGGACTGTTTTAAAGCCAGGGCATTGCAGAGATCCTATGGATCCATGACAGTGCCAGAGGTTCAGCCTTAGGGGGAAAAGATATCAAACAAGAAAAGGATCTAAATGCATGTTTACCATCGCTCCCTCTCAGTCCTCATGGGAATCCCTGATCCATTCCAAAGTGTATTAAAACCTTCCTCTAAGGCTCACCTCTTGGTTATCAGGTCATGTCCATTTGTTAGAGGGTTTTCCCTTCACCCTCCCGCTTCCCTGGTTCTTGTCACGCAGACAGGAAGCGGCAAAAGACCAGAAGTCCGAAGCGCAGACAATGCCATGTTTATTGGGGTTAGTTTCCAAGGAAGCATATTCTGAAGCCCTTCACATCGGTCGGGCTTATCTCGATAGACTGATACAGTCTGTTCCCCAGTGTTCCCTTCCCAGCTCTGATGCCGCAGAGCATTTATCCCGTGTCCCCCTTCCCAGCTCTGATGCAGCTGAGCCTGGCCTGTGTTTCCGTTTCCCCCCCACACACCTTAACAAACATGATTCCAATTTCCCTTCCCCCTCCTGTTTGACCCTGTTTATACAGTAATATTCTGAGCTATACCTTAACCAGTAATTGTGCTGAAATGTAACGAACCAATTCTAACATATTGTAACATAATTATCTAACCAATTATATCCCACTACCCTAATTAACTTACACCTAGAAAAATTAATTATGCAGCAAACAGAAACAATTAGAGAACCAGACAGATTAACAATAGAAGAGTGGTGGCCATAAAGATAAAATAATACAGAAATGAGGGTTTCACAACCACAAGCATTGATAAGGGATTTCTTGCCAGACAGGCTGCTGTCAAACTAAGTTTTCTTTAATCATCTTAAGATCTGTTTCTTTATCTGGTGGTGATGGGCACTATCAGGACAGGATCGTCTTCCTAACAGCCCAATAGCACCTTATTTCAGTGTGACGGGTTTGGGACGTGAGGATGTGACCCTTCGCTTCCCAGCTTATGGCTGCCCCTGCTGCTTAGCCAAAGGCCTTATTTAGACTGTAAATTCTTCAGGGCATGGGCCATCTACTGTTCTGGGTTTGTACTTGTCCTAGCACAATGCGGACCCACTGTTAGTTGCTCCTTAGGCACTAAGGTAATGAATATGATTTATAATAACAACTCTCCTGCCACTTTGAACCAAGGAAGTTGGTCTTGGGATGTTACTGCTTAAAAATGAGCTGGGGTTAAAACCATGGACTATTCCTTGTGACAAGTATCCCACAAATTCCACTGACCTCCCTTGTTTTCTTTGCCTTGAGTAGGGTTTCCAGTTTCCAAACCTGGTGTGATCTCGCAGCTGGAACTAGGGGTAGAGCCATGGGTCCCAGACCTCCAGGGCTCTGAGAAAGAAGTGCTTCCGAGAGCTGCCTGCACAGGTGAGGACTTGGTTAACTCAACAACTCAACAAGTGTGTGGGAATGCAGGAAACATTCGGGATGCCCTACAAAGACCCTGTGAGCTCTCCAAGTTCAGGATTGTTCCCTGCAGATGTGGAATCATTATGGCAGATGTCAGTCAGAATAGCAGGGAAGCCATGAGTGACAACTGGCAGCAGTCGCTCCCCGATCTCTCTTTCCCCTGAGTGTTCTCATGAGATACAGACCAAAACTGATCCCTTCCTCTCTCCTCTGGGGAAGGTTTTGGGGAAAATCAGCTCCTGATAGGTTTGATCTCTCCCACACATATTTTGGATTGTTCATCCCTTTTTCCATTTCTCTCTCTGAGATTTTCTTTCTTTCCGGTGCAGGTAGTGATCTATGTCTGGATTATCTCTGTCTCCCATCAGGTGATGGGCTGGTGAGTGAGAATGAGGAGGAGAAACCCCAGCAGGAAGATGCTGAGCAAGGAGAACCACATGGAACTTTATCAGGAAGATCCAAAGGGAATGTTTCCGGGAGTTGTGCACTCCCAGAAAAAACAAAAGCCTGTGAGACTCAGGGGAGGCCAGAGGGAAACTTTAGTAGCCTCTCAGACCTTATAACAAGTGACAGAATCAACTTGGAAGAGACACGCTACACATGCCATGAATGTGGGAAAAGCTTCAATCGGAGCTCTGCCCTTATCAGACATCAGAGAATCCACACTGGAGAGAAACCTTATGAATGCTCTGAGTGTGGGAAATGCTTCATCGATAGTTCAGCCCTCATCTCACATCAGCGCATCCACACAGGAGAAGCGCCCCACACATGCTCAGAGTGCGGGAAAAGCTTCAGTAGGAGCTCAAACCTTATCAAACATAGGAAAATCCACACAGGTGAGAAACCTTATGGATGCTCTGAGTGTGGGAAATGTTTCTTTAATCGTTCAGGCCTCATCTTACATCAGAGAATCCACACAAGGGAGACGCCTTACACGTGCACTGAGTGTGGGAAAAGCTTTCGTCAGAGCTCTGTCCTTATCAGACATTGTAGAGTCCACACAGGAGAGAAGCCCTACACATGCCATGAATGTGGGAAAAGCTTCAGTCGGAGCTCTGCCCTTATCAGACATCAGACAATCCACACAGGTGAGAAACCTTATGAATGCTCTGAGTGTGGGAAATGCTTCATCGATAGTTCAGCCCTCATCTCACATCAGCGAATCCACACAGGAGAAGCGCCACACACATGCTCTGAGTGCGGGAAAATCTTCAATCGGCGCTCACACCTTATCGTACATCAGAGAATCCACACAGGAGAGACGCCCTACATGTGCTCTGAGTGTGGGAAAAGCTTTAATCAGAGCTCAAGCCTCATTAGACATCACAAAATCCACATGAGAGAGAATTGTAATAAATCCCTTGACTAGTGTTGGCCAAAAAATTTTTTTAAATAAATCACATTTGCTAATTCCCACATTGTGATTTTTGCACCATCTTCACCGTGGTCTCTCAGCTCCACCAGATCAGTTGCCTGCTTCTGCCTTTTGCAGCTCACCCTTCTTTGGGGTCAGTCCTGTGATCTTTTCTATCAACTCCTTTCCTTTTGAGTCACAGGAGTGTGTGTCCCTCCAGCCAGGAATGTTCATCCCTCCAGGTGAGGGGAGAGAGGTTTGATCCCAACAAGCTACACTGAGGCAAAAACTACCTGTGCCTGACATCCACTAGGGCTGTACATGTCGTTGGCTGCTCAAGTTAGTGATCTTAATGTAAAAAATTGTAGTGCAGATGCCGCCCAGGTGCAGGGGTTGGCATTAGCTTTCCCCTTGACCTGACCTAAACTCCATCACTTTCCCTAGTCTAAACAAACCCTGAGCATCACGGTTATACTGTTCCCCCATTTCACAGCAATTGTTAGTCATCGAGTTCTCCCTTGGGGAACAAATTGTTTCATTCCCAGTTGTTCTGATGTTGCTGCAGGTTGAGCTGGAGAGCAGATATTTTTATGATCATTTTCCACACTTGAACTATATTGAACTATAACAAAGAGCAGGAACAGGGCAGGGATAGGGAAAAATGTCATTTCACCCGCTGTAACTACAGACGTAGTTCGGGTAAGTCAGAGGGATTCCCTTATTCCCCATCACCATCCTCCTTCCATCCGTGCTAGAACCTAAGAATCCTTTTCCTTTCCCCCGTTGTGGGATGGGAGACTCCCAAAAATGCTCCCTGGGCTATAGCACATGGCTAAGCTCAGAGAATAAATCCCCAATAGCCCCTGAGCTTTGCTTTTTGAATTATGTGTTTCCGATTACTTCAAGCCGGGGCATTGTGATTATTTACCAGTTTCTCTAGCACTGTTCCTACCACTGTTTCTGTAACATATTTTGTTTTCTTGTGGGACAGGGTTGTTATTCCTTTGCCTAACCCCAACCTCGAAGGCCAGGGGGTATGTTTTCTCTGGCCCCTCCCCACAGACACATCTGACAGGGTTGAACCTGCCAGGAGCAAACAAAAAGCCCCATCAGTCACACACACAAAGCAGATAGACACACACAAGACAGAGAAGAAACTGAATTATTTGAGCTATCAACATTTCCACTTTCCCACAGCATGTTAGTTCTGAAGGTTGTTTTAATTTGTTTATTTTCTTGGAACCAGAACTGGGGAAAGAGACATTGGAGTCAGTGGAATTACAGCAGGAAGGGATAAGTCTCATGATTCGTCACTAACCAAAGGCTTTGTGAACAGAGCGATAATGTTACTGAATTGTCTGGCTAACCCTGCAGTTTGAAACAATCAGCTCTATGGGTGTAAATTGACAGAGGCTCTGCTGCTGATCATGAAATAGCAGCTGTTTAAAGGTAATGTGCTTCTATTTCAATGCCTCTGGAAGTACAGAAAACAAAGATCTGTGTTAAAGGAAAGTTGCCATTTCTCAGAGCCCCAATTTCTGTTGTGTGTGTACAGGAAGGTTTGAATGTGTAGCAGGTAGTTTGCTAAAACTTAGCTATTTTATGTGTGTAACAGGCTCCTGCCCACCTCCAGCAGAGGTTTCAATCACATAGACTCATAGACTTTAAGGTCAGAAGGGACCATTATGATCATCTAGTCTGACCTCCTGCACAAAGCAGGCCACAGAATCCCACCCATCCACTTCTATAACAAACCCCTAACCTATGTCTGAGTTATTGAAATCTTCAAATTGTGGTTTGAAGACCTCAAGCTGCAGAGAATCCTCCAGCAAGTGACTCATGCCCCACGCTGCAGAGGAAGGCGAAAAACCTCCAGGGCCTCTGCCAATCTGCCCCGGAGGAAAATTCCTTCCCGACCCCAAATATTGCGATCAGCTAAATCCTGAGCATGTGAGCAAGACTCCCCCGCCAGCACCCAGGAAAGAATTCTCTGCCGTAACTCAGATCCCATCCCATCTCACATCCCATCACAGACCACTGGGCATACTTACCTGCTGATAATCAAAGATCAATTGCTAAAATTAATTGCCAAAAGTAGGCTATCCCATCATACCATCCCTTCCATAAACTTATCAAGCTTAGTCTTAAAGCCAGATATGTCTTTTGCCCCCACTACTCCCCTTGGAAGGCTGTTCCAGAACTTAACTCCTCTAATGGTTAGAAACCTTCATCTAATTTCAAGTCTAAACTTCCTAGTGTCCAGTTTATACCCATTTGTTATTGTGTCCACATTGGTACTAAGCTTAAACAATTCCTCTCCCTCCCTAATATTAATCCCTCTGATATATTTATAAAGAGCAAGCGTATCCCCCCTCAGCCTTCTTTTGGTTAGGCTAAACAAACCAAGCTCTTTGAGTCTCCTTTCATATGACAGTTTTCCATTCCTCGGATCATCCTAGTAGCCCGTCTCTGAACCTGTTCCAGTTTGAATTCATCCTTCTTAAACATGGGAGACCAGATGAGGTCTCACCAGTGCCTTATATAACGGTACTAACACCTCCTTATCTTTGCTGGAAATACCTCGCCTGATGCATCCTAAAACTGCATTAGCTTTTTTAACGGCCATATCACATTGGCAGCTCATAGTCATCCTGTGATCAACTAATACGCCGAGGTCCTTCTCCTCCTCTGTTGCTTCCAACTGATGTGTCCCCAATTAATAACTAAAATTCTTATTATTAATCCCTAAATGCATGACCTTGCACTTTTCACTATTAAATTTCATCCTATTACTATTACTCCAGTTTACAAGGTCATCTAGATCTTCCTGTATGATATCCCGGTCCTTCTCTGTGTTATCAATACCTCCCAGCTTTGTGTCATCTGCAAACTTTATTAGCACATTCCCGCTTTTTGTGCCAAGGTCAGTAATAAAAAGGTTAAATTAGATTGGCCTCAAAACAGATCCCTCTAGAACCCCACCAGTAATCTCCTTCCAGCCTGACAGTTCACCCTTCAGTATGACCTGTTGTAGTCTCCCCTTTAACCAGTTCCTTATCCACCTTTCAATTTTCATATTGATCCCCATCTTTTCCAATTTAACTAATAATTCCCCATGTGGAACCGTGTCAAATGCCTTACTGAAATTGAGGCAACTTACTGAATGTCACACAAATTAGTCCATCCCTCCCCATATTCAGTCTCTGACCGGAATGTTCGAATGAGGCAGAGAACTGGGAAAGTATCACAGTAGGAATACATTAACAAGTGGGATTAATCAGAGCTGGGATGCAGACAGAGCCTGTTCCAGAGCTGGTGAAGTGACAGGGACACACTCCCGCTAGTGCTGGCTCTGAAATAACAGCAGAAGCAGATCAAAGAGAATGAGCTCATGTGGGAGCTATGGGCAGCTGCCCTGTCAGTGCATCACTCACCTGGCAGGTGTTACACAAAACACAGCACTTCCCCCCACTGCCACCACTTCATTATACTGTCCATGGGGCTGTTTGTCCTGCAGGACTTTGATCTCTCCGGGTGGTCCATGGTAATTCATAAAAGAGCCATTAGGGGAGCAGGAGTCATCCCAATGGAAATCTCTCCACTTCTTTCTCAGTGTTACCTTCTTAGCCCTGGCTTTGGAGATGACATTAGCCTTACTCCTGTCTTGATTTTAGGTAGGATTTTGATCATCTTCTGGGGCTTGGCAGCTTAGAACTTTTGAGGGCTTTTCTCTGCCTTTTTGGTCCCTGATGCAGTCAGTACATTCTAGACATGGGCATGGTGACCTTCCTGGGGATCTTGACAGCTTTAGCCAGCTTCTTGGTGGCTATTTTCCTGCTCACAGCCACTGTCTTCTTCTCGTGCCTTGTCCTGGGGGCCCAGCTGCTGGTTGAATGGGAAGGAGCCAAAGTGCTGGTGACTTTAACCCGCACCAAGTTGCCTTTACTCGTCAGACTCCTGAACCCCAACTGGATGTGGTTCTTGTTCTTCTGCACAGCACAGCCCTGGAGAAGAGGGATCTTCAAATGTACATTCATATGATCCCTTTGTTTAATTGACGAAAACATAAACTAGACACTTAGAGGATTGGAACTGATTTCAGCTGATGGACAGGTGTGCTAGGTTTTTATGCATTTGGACAGTGAAATGTTGAGTATTTACATTCATTTCAAGCATCCCCGTATTGTGGAGCTCCTGAACATAATGGAGAATGGAAATGAAAATGTTTTCCCTTTTTTCAAAAATAAAGGACCACTTGAGCTGCAGTCAAACACTCTACCACTGAGCTATACCCTCTGAGAGCAGATGCTTTCCCCATTGTAGCTGAAGCACATCAGTGATTCCAGTAGCATGGGCAGGTTCTCTCTGGGGCACAGAGATTTTTCGGGGAGTTGGTGGCTCCTTTCTTTCCTCACCCTGGAGTAAACTCAGCTTCTTATTCCATGGTACATGTTTTATGGACTAACAACAGCAGCTTGAAGAAAGAGGAGAGTGAATATCTCACTCTCAGGGCTGAAGGTGGCCACGTCCCCTCTGTCTGACCGTTGCCATTGCAGGAGAGAAGGTTTCAATGGAATTGAATGCCCTGGCTCATACTAGATACACAGAAAGGTTTTGCTGTTCGTTGAACAGCAAAGGAGATTGTGTCTGTATGTGAAACTGAGGAGGGACGTGAAACGCCCACAGGGTGGCGCAATACCCTAAGCTAAGGCAGGATGGGGAAGGAATGGGGCTGAGGAATGACTGAAGTGGACTCACCTGAGATTGAAATGACATTTGTTTGTTTCGGGCAGTGAGAAATGTGACATTAACTCAGATGCAGGGTTGAGGCTTCTTTAGCTCCTTGTAAAACTTGAACTTGATTTCCCAGAAGGGAGAAGGGGAAAGTCTGGGGTGGCATTTGGTCCCTGGCTGGAGCAGTGTATGAAAAAGGCTCCAGAGACGCAGCTGGCAATTACAGGCCACTGAGGCTAACGTCAGTACCAGGCACATTGGGTGGAATTGTAGAGCCCAATGATGAGACCCATCGGTGAAGGGAATTTGCTGGGTGTAGCGGGTGGTTACCTGCTCCTGCCCTGCGGGGCTTGAAGCAGCCCAGGAGAGGGCTGGGGCTGGGGCAAGGAGCCTGGGCTCATTGGGCGAAGCAGGCTCAGCTGGGGCCATGCCCCAGTCAGGCCCAGCTGGCCCCTATAAGAGGCTGTGAGCCAGGAGCCCAGTCAGTCGCCCTCTGCTTGTAGCGAGAGAAGGGCCTGGCTGCAGGGACCCAAGCAAGACACCTAGAGTGGGAGCAGGGCTGGGGAAGGGCCAGAGGAGCTGGGAGCTCTGGCCTGGAAAGCCCCAGGCTGCAGGCCTGACTATAGGCTGAATAGGTGCAGGGCTGCAAGGGGGCAGCCCAGGGGGAAGCAGAGGTGGCAGGTCCAAACCCCTTTGCCTGTGATGAGTGGCTCATACTGCAGTCTGCCCCAGTGCACGGGGGCTGGATGGAGACTGGGCAGTAGCCAAGACTGAGGTGATGTGGGGATAGTGGGTGGGGGTTCCCCTGGGAGCGGGAGACCCAGAACTGGGGGGGGGGGTACTGCCAGGGGGTACTGCCAGGGTAAAAGGGGCACCGGGGTCCTGGGAGGGACAGGGGGCCAGCTGCGGTAAGGTAGATCACCGGCCTGCAGAGGGCGCTCTGATGGCTGCAGAGCTAATTCCCAAAACGACCAGCAGGAGGCGCCACCGGGTGCGTCTGCCCCCGCTTACATTGGGGAAGAATGAACATGGTTTTTGTAAAGGAAAATCATGCCTCACAAATCTACTATAATTCTACGAGGGAGTCAACAAGCATGTGGATAAAGGTGATCCCGTGGATATAGTATACTTAGATTTTCAGAAAACCTTTGAGAAGGTCTCTCCCCAAAGGCTCTGAAGCAAAATGGGATAAGATGGAAGGTCCTCTCTGGGATAGGTAACTGGTTCAAAGACAAGAACGAAAGGGTCTGATTTTCAGAATGGAGAGAGGTAAATAGTGGTGACCTCCTGGGGTCTGTACTGGGACCAGCACTGTTCAACATACTCCTAAGTGATCTGGAAAAAGGGGTAAACAGTGAGGGGAAACATTTGCAGATGATACAAACCAACTCAAGTTAGTTACGTCCAAAAGAGAGTGCAAAGTGTGACAAAGGGATCTCACCAAACGGAGTGACTGGGCAGCAAAAAGGCAGATGAAATTCAATGTGGATCAATGCAAAGTAATGCACATGGGAAAACATGATCCCAATTCTACATCTAAACTGATGGGGTCTAAATTAGCTCTTACAACTTAAGAAAGAGATCTTGGAGTCACTGTGAATATTTCTCTGAAAACATCTACTCAGCGTGCATCGGCAGTCAAAAATGCGAACAAAATGTCGGGAAGTCCTTAGGAAAGGGATGGCTAGCAAGACAGAAATATATTGCCTGTCTATAAATCTGTGGTATGCCCACATCTTGAATACTGGAGCTGGTCCCCCATCTCAAAAAGATATATCGGAATTGGGAAAGGTACAGAAAAGGGCAACCAAAATGATTGGGGTGTGGAACTGCTTCCATGTGAGGTGAGATTAATAAGACTGAGGGGAGTTTTCAGCTTGGAAAAGAGATGACTAAGTGGGGGCTAGGATAGAGGTCTATAAAATGATGATGGGTTTGGAGAAAGTAAATAAGGAAGTATCAGAGGGGTAGCCGTGTTAGTCTGGATCTGTAAGGAAGTGCTAGTTACTCCTCATAACACAAGAACTGGGGTCACCCGATGAAATGAATAGGCAGCAGGTTTAAAACAAACCAAAAGAAGTATTTCTTCACCCAGCACACAGTCAACCTGGGGAAACTTTGCCAGAGGATGCTGTGAGGGCCAAGACTATAACAGGGTCCACCAAAGAACTAGATAAGTTGATGGAGGATGGGTCCATCCTTGGCTATTAGCCAGGATGGGCAGGCATACAGAAGCATGCTCTTGAAGTGTCCCCAGCCTCTGTTTGTCGGAAGCTGGGAATGGGCGACAGGAGATGGATCGCTTGATGATTCCCTGTTCTGTCGATTCCCTCGCGGGCACCTGGCATTGGCCACTGTGGGAGGACAGGATTCTGGGCTGGCTGGACCATTGGTCTGATCCAGTATGGCCGTTCTTGTGACCAATAGAGGGCAGTCCCCACCAGCAATATTTATATTTGGTGCACTGAAAGGACTAACTTTCCAAAGCTGACCCAAAGGTTTAGTAAAAGTGTTTTGGAGAAAAACACTAAACAGAACAATGCAAATGAAAACTGGGAGGTATTGTTTAAGGAGCTTGTTAGATGGGGCATAAGCCCCATTGCCTAATTAGCTGAGCTTGCAATGGCCTTCCACTCAACTCCCTGACATTTCTCCGTCTGCAAATGTGGTACCCATTTTAAAACCTAGATCCAATCAATTACGGTTGATGGCGGTAAACAAGAGCTTCCCATAAGGCTCCCTCCCTCCCTCTTCCCAAGAGCCACCCTCATCCTCTCTCTCCCCTTTCTGCTCCTGCATCCTCTGCAAACTTTCGAAGACAGATGCCTCGTGATGGCCTTTGCTCGTGGGGATGTTGCCTCTTGGTCAGGCTTTCGGCCCTTTTGGGGGGAAGGATGCAGCAGATGGCGTGTGGGGGGGAGCCCAGGACCTCCCATGGGCTCTGACCCAGGCCACTCTGAGGGCAACACTTCTTACCACCCCCCTATTGTCCCAAGTTCACAGTTTATCACAGGAAGCTCTGAAGGGTGTCAACTCACTGCTTGGTACCTCTTCTCAGCCGGGCGTGGCATGGCAGCTCTCTCCTTGGGGTGGCAGCTACCTCTGTTGTGCTGACAGATCCAGGTTGGTGATGAGGTGGCGGGCGGGATTGAACCGGGGACCTCTGGAGGATAGTGTGTGGGCCTCTACAGCATGAACTAAAAGCCACCCGGCTGTTAGCGAAGGCTGTATAGAAACATGTTTTATTGCTCCCTGTAAGTGATCTCAGTGCCACTAGCTGGGACACCCCACCACACCCTGGAGGTGTGTGGGTTACGTACTTCCCCTAGCTGAGGAAGCACATCCTGAGCTTCGGAGAGTTCCCAGCTGTAATCCCGGACGACCCCTGTAACAATGTGGACTCTGGCAGGACACTGCTGAGAGTATCAATTCAGGACAAATTGCGTGGAGCAGGGCAGTCACAGCCCGAGGCTCGGTGCCCTTCACTATTAAAGCCCGTTACAGCAGCCATGCAGAGAGGACTTTGGTTTTATCCCACTGGCCAATCAGACGTCATACAAGCAATTCCCTCAGCTATTCCAGTTCCCTTCTATCACCACCAGCACCGCTCCTTATGGGGATGAATGGTTATGAAAACCAATACCCCAGTAAAAGAAAACGGGTTCTCTCAAAGGACCCCAAAGGACCAAGCCCCAGATGCAGGTCAATAGACGAGTCAGATCTTACCCACAAATCACGCTCTTGCAAATCTTTTAGCATTGTTATGGAAAAATTGATCCATGTGTTGTGTTTTCAGTCAGATCAGCCTGAGGCCTTTTATTGATTAGAAGCACGCAGGGGAGAACCGTTATGGAAACGGCCTCCCCGAAGCTGGTTACAGACAGCCTTATAAAGCTTAAAACCACAATCGTAATATGCAAGTTACATACATAATTTCCTTATTTATTTGCTAAAAAAATTTTTGCAAAGTTAATGTTGATTGGAGCAGGAGTAAATTTCTTCCATATTAGGCTTTTCCTGTTCTTACTTATCTGTTCTGTGCGGTTACGTGTTGACAGTCGGGGATATTACAAAATTGTTTTTCAGTCGGGGACGGTTAGGACTTTCCACTGTCTCCTCTGTGCCCCACTACTTGGCTTGTCTGGCCGGCCCTGGCAGCCTGACATGAGGCCTGGGCCTACAAGGCCTCGGATAACACTGGATTTTCCCTTACAGCATCTAAAATATAAAGGTTTATTCATAAAAAGAAAAATATAGGTGAGAGTTAAAATTTTTAAAGGAATTAATTACACACAGTAATGGCAAAGTTCTTGGTTCAGGCTTGTAGCAGTGATGGAATAAACTGCAGGTTCAAATCAAGTCTCTGGAGTCCATCCACAGCTGGGATGGGTCATTCAGTCCTTTGTACAGAGCTTCAGTTTGTAGCAAAGTCCCTCCAGAGACATGAAGCAGGACTGAAAATAAGATGGAGAGGAGGCATCAGCCTTTTATAGCCTCTTGCCATGTGGTCTTTGCTTTCTTTGTCCCAAGGACACTCTGTCCAGCACGTGGCATAGAAAAACCTTAGAGTTTTGTCCATAGGCAGGTCCCTGCAGACCTTGCTGAGTCACAAGGCGTATCTGCCTTCTCTCAATGGGGCGATTGTGTAGCTGATGGTCCTTAATGGGCCATTAAGCAGGCTAGGCAGAATTGACACCAACTTATCTGGGGTCTTCCCCAGAAGCAGAGCACAAGTTTGAAATATAGGCAGCATAGAGCCAATATTAATAACGTCAACTACAAAAATGATACACATCTAGAGATAGCATCATTATAATCAGCCAATCAGAACCTCTCCGTAGACCCCCCTACACAACAACCTTTCTACAATATTGGCTGCAAATATAGAACAGCGGTCGCAATGGTGATCTATACAGTTACAGATTATGTCAGTAACGTCACAGGAGGTGACACGGCATCAGTGAGACTGATACTGGAATACTGCCTCCAGTTTTGGTGTCTTCATTTGAAAAAGATGTTGTGAAATTGGAGCTGGGGCAGCAAAGAGCCACCAAAGGTTCTGAGGGCTGGAGAAAAATGCCTTCTAGTGAGCTATTGAAAGAGCCCAACCTGCTTAGCTGATCAAAAGAAGATTGAAAGGTGACTTCATTGAAGTACTGAAGTGCCTTAATGGAGAGAAAAGATTGGATATTAAAGGGCTCTTTAATCGAGCAGAGAAAGGCCTAACAAGACCCAATGGCTGGAAGGTGAAAAGAGACAAATTCGTATTACAAATAAGGCACAAATAGTCAACAGCGAGTATGATTGACCACAGGAACAAGCTACCAAGGAAAGTGGTGGATTCTCCATCTCCTGATATCATTTAATGAAGACTAGATGCCTTTCTGGAATGTGTTTGCCCCAAAAGTAGCTCTTGTGTCCTACAGGAGGCCTGTGATATGCAGGGGGTCAGATTAGATGCTCTAATGGTCTCTTCTGGCCATAAAGTCGACTAATTTCTGACAAACTGAGTGTAGCATTGGGAGCAGCGTCTGATGTTTTCCTGTCTAGCCAGCTTGCTGCCTAGAACGAACGCTTCTTGAGTGGGGTGATCCTCAGGGAGTAGCTCAAACCTGCAAAGTGCCTGGCCAGGGGCAGGACATTAGCCCAGCAAGGGAGGGGTGTGGCAGTGACATCACAAAGGCCTTTTGCAGGACCTCAGCCTATTGGTCCAAGGTGGTGGGGAGGTGGTGACCTCACAGAGAGATGCTGACATCAGCCAGGCAGGACAGGGGCGAGGGGCCAGGGAAACCTCAGAGACCCCTGTGGCTTTGCTTCAGCAAGTCTCCTTCTCCAGGTCTCTCTTTGAGGACTGAGAGAGTATTCGGGTTCACGGACGTGAGCGCCAGGAGGAACCTCTTTCGAGTTTTCTCCTTCCCTTTTAGTGATTTTACTAGAAAACAGCCGTCCCTGTTTAGAAGGTAAGAGCCTCCTTTCTCAGCCTTAGCTTCTCCCTCTTTCAAGTAGGGATAATAATGATGTGCTCCTACCTACCTCACGGTGTGTGGAGGTAGGGCCAGCTCTAGGTTTTTTGCCGTCCCAAGCAAAAAAAATTTTTGGCTGCCCCCACCCCAGCCCTGGGCTCTGCCCCCTCCACCCACACCCCCTGCCATCCCAGCCCTGGGCTCTGCCCCGCACATACCCCATGCTGCCCCAGCTCTTGGCTCCACCCTTTCCCCCCCCCACTGCTCCCCCACCGACACACCCCCTGCCACCCCAGTCCTGGGCTCTCCCCACACACACACACACCCCTGCACCTTCCTTCCACCCCAGCCCTGGTCACTGGTAACTTGCTCCCAGGGTGGGTCATTCAGCAGGGATTTTGGATGTGCACAGAACACAGACAGGACTGGTTCCCATATGGTTACAGAGCTGCAGTAAAGTGGAACAATTTTCAGCTTGTGTGATTGGAGGAGATCTGGATGCATATTATAAGACTGTCCTCCATAAATGAGGAAAAGTTGAGGTTTCTTTATTATTCTTTTGTTCCACTCTTTCTTTCTCTGGGGAATTGGCCAATGCAATATCACTGTCTTCCTTTTAAACAAATAAAACAAAAACAAACAAAAAGGCAATGGCTGTTGAAAATAGCAATTCCAGTCCTAATAACCCCTGGGAAGCATTTCTTGCTCAATTTTATCCTACTTTTTCTACAGCAAATGACAGTGGATCAGCATATTTGATTTGGGAGAAATGAAGTAACAGCTGCCCAAATTGAGCTGGAGCATTCCTGAATGCTGAGGTGTTCAAATCTGGAAGGCAGGTGCTAGATTCCCTTTCTGAACATTAACTAAAACTGGAAAGGAAAAGTCAATTTCTGCTTCCACGGCTCAAGAGTGGAAATCCTCCTACGTGCCTGGTACTGTATCTAGAACTGCCCAGGTCCAGTAGAGCTTGCCCTCCCTTACTTTTCATTTTAAATTCTAGTGGGATCCATGTACCTCCCTTGCCAGGCTTCAGCTAGAGAGGGGCCCTGTCCATTTAGTTCCCCCAATTCCTTCTTTGGGGGCTGCCAGGTGAGGTCACACCAGTATCCCTCAGCCAGTCTGGGGATGTCTTCTGAAGGGGATGTCTGGGGCAAAGCTTTCTAGTCCAAAACGTCGGTGGCTGGAGAGGGGCGCCATATTCAGTAGTTTAATTTTTGGTATTGCACTGATTGACTGCTGTGTGCAGTGATATAGTGACCCCCCCCCCGGGTCTTTGAATGAGGCTTTATACTGGGGGGGGGTGAGGGGGCAAGTGGGGAGCAGGTGGGCGAGCGGGTGGGCAAGTGGCAGGTGGACACAGAGGTGAGCAGTGAGCCAGCAGGGGCTCTAGTGGTGGGCATGGGGGTTTCTGGCCGGGGAGGGAGGAGGTGAAAGGAGGCGAGTGGTGGGTGGGGGACTGACTAGCAGGAGATGCAGCAGGCCAGCGGGGGGCTGGGGGGTGAAGAGGGGTGTGATGGTGAGATCTGGTCACCCTGTGGGGGCCGTTTCTTCTCCCTCCCCCAAACCTTCCTTTTCGGCCCACAGCTGTTTCGGTGGAGCGGTGCTGGGGAAGGAGAGTTGGTTTCTGCGGGGTGGGCAGCACTGTGGGGGGGGGGGGGTTGTTTCCACAGGGATGGGTGGCGCTGGGGAGGTGTTTCAAGGGGGCTGTGTGGCACAGCAGGGGCCCAATTTTATATTCTTGCTTTTGGTGTAAAAATAGCTAGTTACGGCTCTGGGACCCCATATTGCGCTAGGTGCTGTACAATCCCTGGCCAACACTGGGACACCCAGGGGGTTCCCCTCAATTTCCCTGAGCCTCTGCTGCCCAACTGCTTCTGACTCCATCTGGATCACCCCCCCGCTTGCAAAAAATCCACCTTTCCAAACAGTCCTTCTTTCCCTGCCCCCTGGTTCTGCTTTCACACCCTGGGCCCATCTCCTCTCTTCGTCCCTCCCCTCCCCCGCAGGTGATCGGAGATGGAGGCAACTTCAGCCACTGGAGCCAGCCCCAGCGAGCGCTGCAGCCCGCCCGGGGGGGTGTTTGCAGACACAGGAAGGGAGCAGCTGGGACCGGGGGGTGCTGGGAAGAAGGAGGAAGGAGAACAAATCCCATGGGGGGGGGCAGCTCCTGGGGGTGGGGCTCTGGCACAGGCCGGAGGCGGGGCAACTCCTGGGGGCGGGGCTCTGGCACACACGGGGGGTGGGGCAGCTCCTGGGGGCGGGGCTCTGGCACAGAGCGGGGTGGAGCAACTCCCGGGGGTGGGGCAGCTCCTGGGGGCGGGGCTCTGGCACAGCCCGGGGGCGGGGCAGCTCCTGGGGGCGGGGCTCTGGCACAGCCCGGGGGCGGGGCAGCTCCTGGGGGCGGGGCTCTGGCCCAGGCAGGGGGGGTAGCTCCTGGGGGCGGGGCTCTGGCACAGCCCGAGGGCGGGGCAGCTCCTGGGGGCGGGGCTCTGGCACAGCCCAGGGGCGGGGCAGCTCCTGGGGGCGGGGCTCTGGCACATTGTGATGCAGGAGCCCGGGCTCAGCAGCTGCTCCCTGGTGGCCACGTGCTGCCCGCAGCGCTGGAGCCGCCCGGGCCGGAGCGGAGCCGCTGTTCTCAGCTGCAGCAGGAGCTGCCCCCGGCCCCGCTGGGCTCCAGGTGGGGACAGAGCCTGGGCCCGGGGTTCCCCTGGGTGCGGCGGGCGGGCGGGGCGGGAGGGGAGAGGCCGGA
Organism: Mauremys mutica; assembly: GCF_020497125.1. NCBI lineage: Eukaryota > Metazoa > Chordata > Testudines > Geoemydidae > Mauremys > Mauremys mutica. The sequence goes on from NW_025422933.1 coordinate 86,767, forward strand.
GCTGCAGGCGGGGAAGGGTGGGGGGGCAGGCGGGGGGTTGATCGGTCTCTGGGCACCAGGGGAGCCCCGGGGCAGAGTGTGTGTGTGAGTGTCCCGGGCCCAGGCGTACGCATGGGGGGAGCCCGGCACCCCAATGCCCTGAGCCCCGGCTGGGGAGGCTGCTCCCCCCTCCCGTGGGGGCTCCGGGCGGGGGTGGAGGCTGCGGCGGCGGCTGCAGGCGGGTGCTCAGCCCCCCCCGGGAATGACCCGCTGCCGGCAGCTTGTGGCGCCTCCTCCGCTGAGCTTTTCCCCGGGGGCGGCCTGGGCGCAGCTGCGATCAGCTGTTTGCTGGGCAGGCTCCGCTCCGCTGCTCCCCCCCCACTCCTGGGGGGCTGAGTGAGCCCCCCCCAAACAGCCCCAGGGGTCGGTGGGGGGCGGGGCCAGCAGCAGCAGAGCCCCCCGCTCTCCTGGGGCTGCCCCGCCCCGCTCGGGCTGGGGGCTCTGCCAGGGCCCCCGCGTGAATCGCTGCTCCCTGCCCGCCAGGCTCGGCTCCGGCCACGGCAGCGGCGGGTGCCCCGGGGAGCCCAGCTGGGCTGGGGCAGGGGCAGGGGGAGGGTGGGGGGAGGAGAAGCTCCAGATACCAGCAGGAGCTGCCCGGGGTGGGGGGCGGGGGATGGAGTGGGAGAGGAGCCACCCTGGGGCAGGGAGGAGAACCCTGGACCCTGGCAGAAGATGTGGGGCTGAAGTCCCCGGCTCGGGAGCCCCAGCCACCTTAGTAGCAGAAGTTGCAGGGCTGAAGCCCTGACCCCCCTCTCTGTGGAGCTGGCCTGAGCCCCTCTCGCTCCCATACCCCCTGTGGAGCTGGCTCCCACTCTCCGGCTGTGGAGAAATTCAGCCCCAATCTCCCCATGTTGGTATCTCCATTTCCCCCCCCACCCATCACTGAGCCATGGATGGTTTTAGCCCAGGAGGCAGGGTCAGTGTTGGGCCCCACTGGGCAGGTGGGATCTAGGGCACAACGAGGTGAAGTGACTTTCCCAAGGCTAAGCAGGGAGTCTGTGGCAGAGCAGAGACTCAACCCCAGAACACCTGAGCCTGAGTCCTGTGCCTTAACCACTAGGCAACCTTCCCACCGAAGGAGAGGGAACCTCCTCCGCCACTTTGAGTGTGTGGGTGGGACCAGGCACTAGACAGAGCTGCCAGGAGGTGGGGAGGGGGGTTGGATAGTTGGGGGGGTGATTAGAGAGTGGGGGGGTCTCTGGAGGGGGCAGTCAGGGGACAAGGAGCAGGGGGGTTGGATGGGTTGAGGGTTCAGGGGGTGCCTGTGGAGCGGGGTCGGGGCAGGCAGGGAGCAGAGGGAGTTGGATGGGTCGGGAGTTCTTGGGGTCCTGTCAGGGGGCGGGGAGCGGTTGGATGGGGCGTGGGAGTCCCGGGGGTCTGTCTGGGGGTGGGGGGGTGGATAAGGGTCAGGGGGACAGGTAGGGGGTAGGGTCCTAGGGAGGCAGTTACAGTGGGGGGGGTCTCAGGCGGGGGCAGTCAGGGGACAAGGAGCAGGGGGGGGTTGGGGGTTCTGAGGGGGGCAGCCAGGGGGCAGGAAGTGGGAGGCAGTGGATGGGGTGGGGCTAGGGGGGGGCTCCCTGGGTGCACACCCTAATGAAATGTGCTGCACACACCTATGGTCACGGGGGTGAGCCACTGACATCCTTTTCCTGTTTGTGCCATTTCTTTCTGTCTCAAAACCTGAGAACAATTCTCTCTAGTTCTTCCCCTTCTCTCTCCCCTCCCCACATGTGGCTAGAAAATCTAAGGCGATTCCCTTGTTTTCCCTAAAATTATTGACTCTCTAGTCTCTCATTTTGCCCTATTTTCTCTGTAATTCTCCAGTTGCTGTTTCAATTCTCCTCAGCTTTGGGATGTGAACCCAGCCTGTTTTATGTGCAGCAATTTGTCCTTGGGTAGGTGGAATTTGCTGTCCTGTGTCACTCCCCCAGCGTGGGTGGTGGTTAGTAGGTGCTGGCTTGGAAAGCCCGCAGACGGGGCTGCCTCTGTGGGGGGAAGATGGGGGGGGGCGGTCTCTGCCAGCAACAGGACATGGCCGCACAGGAGGGGAAGGGAGGAGCCAATGTCCTCTATGGAGCCGGCCCAGCCCCTTTGGTTCTGCTCCTTTCCAGCATTTTGTTCAGAGACTTTATTACTGGGGAGGCTGAAAAATCTCCCTGTGGGCTTAGCCTGGCAGGAGGGGCCAGGTCTCCCCTGCAATAAAGAGCTGGAGCATGTTCCCAGCATGGCAGAGCCTAGGCTGTGTCTCTGCAGGGAAAGATCCTGGGGGAGTCGTGATGTGACATGAACTAAAGCCTGTTCTGAAACTTCCGCAACTGCCCTTCTCGCCCTGCCAGGCTGCAGGATGTCGTCCATGTTTCGCTCCAGCTCATCCCATCCTCCCATGGGACAGGGAAGGGAAATGGCTGCAGTGGAGCCTGCTCAGGTAGGGGTTATGGGGGGGTTGCAGGTGGGTTCCTGCTGGAGGGAGAGGGACAGCAAATGCACCGGAGGAGGGAGGCTTGGGCAGTCTGGCTTGGAGGTTGGAGTTTGCCAAAAAATTCCCATGGTGGAGAATGGGAGGAGGCCAGAGTGTAGCAAACCTGTTGGGACTTGTTCAATATGCTGCTTCCATTCTAGGAACAGACCCACGAGGTAAGCGGGAGGAAATGCTCTAATTTGTGGAACAGGAAACAGCCCCCCTAGGTGGGGCTAGGAAAACAGACCTGACTCCCAGGGCTGGAGCCTGACCTGATTAACCAGCGGCTGCTGTGAGATGTGAGGGGCACCCACCAGGGAGACTTGGGGGGGGGTTCTTAACCTTTTTCTTTCTAAGGCCCCCAACGTGCTATAAAAACTCCACGGCCCTGCATGTGCCTGGTTCTCTGCGTATAAAAGCCAGGGCTGGCGTTAGGGGGCGGTAACCAGGGCAGTTGCCTGGGGCCCCATGTGACAGCCCCCCCCCAAAGCTAATTGCTCAAGCTTTGGCTTCAGCCCCTGGTGGCAGGGCTCATGGCCCCCAGGCTTCAGCCCCAGGCAGGGAGGTTTGGGCTTTCTGCCCTGGGCCCAAGCGAGTCTGACGCGGGCCCTGCTTGGAGGCCCCCCTGAAACCTGCTCGCAGCCCCCCAGAGGCCCAGGGACCCCTAGCTGAGAACCACGGCCTTAGGGGATGTGCCCCTCCCCCATACCCAGCTCCAGGGCTGGCCTTAGAGAAAGTGGCGCCCTGGGTGAACTTGTAATTTGGTGCCCCCCACCCCCCCCCCCCGGCCCCCATGGGCTCCCCACCATCATGTCCAGACCCTGGTGCCTCCCTCTAGTGCTTAATTTTTATTGAAAGAGTTGCCAGAGCTCAGCCCTGGCACAAATTCACCACTGGCAGGGCGGCCTCACAGCAGCGGCTGCTGGCCGAGCGCCCAGCTCTGAAGGCCATGCCACCGCCAGCAGCAGCACAGAAGTGAGGGTGGCCTGGTGTGTGGTGTATTGTGCAGCCTTATATTTTATGTAAAGTGCAGTTTGTAATGTGGCATTTCAACCCCGCGGGGTCGCCTCTGGTGGCGACAGATTCAAGCTTAACAAAGTGAAAGTCGCCTCTGCTACTTGCTTCAAATGTACAGTCTCTAGGAACACACAAAGACCAAGGGAAGTGACCACACAGACACTCACAAGCACAAGTTCTAGTCGGTTTTACAAGTTTTATTAAAGTTACAGTTAAGGTTATGACGCCCCAAGTGCACAGAAATTCTATAAAGACCTGTGCAAAAGTTACAACTCTAGTTCCACTCACATCCTGACAATAGTATTAGGGTCTGATGTGTCTCTCATGGATTGATCATCAGTAGAGGGATGGTCCCTGCTGGAGTTTCATGCAGGGAGCTCCATTTTCCCGCTCTGGGGACCCCCTTTATATAATGTGATTCTGATTATACCTCATTAGCATTGACGCACAACCTGTGTCCTGTGGTTACGGCACATTTGGAAACAGAGGTGCCTTTCCAGAATTTTTTTATTTAAAATTAATCTTCCGGCTAATTTTTCACCCTGTTCCCACTTGGTACCTCTTTTCCCATCATCTTAGGGCATCGGGTTATTCCTCGGCCGTTTACTTCTGTCAGCATTTCTTAGCTCCAAGGCCTAAAATAGCGAAACTAAAATCTTGCAGGTCTCATCCTACAGGCCTTGTGTTTCAACCCTATTTACTTAGATACCTAATACGTGATTATTCTCGCTACAGACCGATCAATCAATTCTCTATTTAGCACACAGAGATTCCATATGACATAACATGTTAGTTATTTATAACACCACACAATAAATGAACAGTAAACTCAAATCACTGGCTGCCATTCCCGCCCTTACTCCTCACTGCTGCTGTGGCCTGTGGTGCCCGGCGCTCTGCCTGCAGCTCAAGCCGGGCTTTGCGCTCTCACACAGGGGCTGTATCTTGCACACCACACCATAGTAACTCTAGCTCAGGAACCAACCCATGCAACAAACCTCGATGCCAACTCTACCCACATATCTACACCAGCAACACCATCACAGGACCTAACCAGATCAGCCACACCATCACCGCTTCATTCACCTGCACGTCCACCAATGTAATATATGCCATCATATGCCAGCAATGCCCCTCTGCTATGTACATCGGCCAACTGGACAGTCTCTAAGGAAAAGGATAAATGGACACAAATCAGACATTAGGAATGGCAATATACAAAAACCTGTAGGAGAACACTTCAACCTCCCTGGCCACACAATAGCAGATCTTAAGGTGGCCATCCTACAGCAAAAAAACTTCAGGACCAGACTTCAAAGAGAAACTGCTGAGCTCCAGTTCATCTGCAAATTTAACACCATCAGCTCAGGACTAAACAAAGACTGTGAATGGCTTGCCAATTACAGAACCAGTTTCTCCTCCCTTGGTTTTCACACCTCAGCTGCTGGAACAGGGCCTCATCCTCCCTGATTGATCTAACCTCGTTATCTCTAGCTTGCTTCTTGGTTGCTTATATATACACCTGCCCCTGGAAATTTCCACTACTTGCACCCGAAGAAGTGGGTATTCACCCACGAAAGCTCATGCTGCAAAACATCTGTTAGTCTATAAGGTGCCACAGGATTCTTTGCTGCTTCTACAGAACCAGACTAACACGGCTACCCCTCTGATATTAAAAAGCTAAAATACAAGCACTGTCATCCTGACCGAATGTGAAGAATAAAATTACAGAGACTACATGTACTTTGCGCATTTTGACAGGAAGTAAAAGGAAGTAACAACAGTAACTGACGTGTCTGTGGTGGGGTGAGTGTGTGTGTGTGTGGTGGGGGGAGTGTGAGACACACCCGCTGTCACTCCCAGCCCAGCGGCACTCACTAGTCCGAAGGCTCGTTCACACGGCAGCAGGGGCCAGCAGCTCCCACTCCTGACCCAGAGGCAGCAGCACAGAATCTTGTCCCCCCACCTCAGCTCAGCAGAGACTGGGCACAGAGGCAGGAGGGTGGGGGCCACCCCGACATCAGCAAACCCCTCCCCCACCCCCCGCCCCGCACAGCACAGGAGGCTCCTGGGAGCAGCTTGGCCGGGGGCAGCTCCAAGTGGGGGGAGGGGGCAGGGCTGCAGGAAGAGCTGCAGGGGCAGACAGCTGAAGAGAAGTGGGGGGAGGAGAGACAGGACACCCCTGCTGGAGGAACCCCCTCAGCAAGGCCCCCCTGGACCGTCATGTCGTCTGCCCCCCACTGAGTCTGGCCCCGTCCAGCTCTTCACAATGAGAACAGCGCTGGGCTCCCTGCCAGCGAGCTCTCCCTGCACCTGCCAGGGCCTCCATCTCCTGTGTCCGTCTGTGGCTAGTGGGGGGGGATGGATCTGCTGGGAGAGACAAGGGGCTCTCGCTTCGTCCCTCCCCCTGGCGTTTCCTGGATGATCTGAGTGGGGTGTGGGGTGGACTCTGACTGTGAGCCACCCAGAGCTTCCATTTGATTGGCTCCTCTGCCCCACGAGTGTGGGGCTGTGAGTGGGGCAGCAGGTACCGAGTGTTGGGCTCTTGCTCTTTCAGGGGCCGGTGACCTTCGAGGAGGTAGCTGTGCATTTCACCAGGGGAGAGTGGGCTCTGCTGGACCCTACTCAGAGAGCCCTCTACAGGGATGTCATGCAGGAGAACTATGAGATGGTGACCTCACTGGGTAAGGAGTCCTGTCCCTTGGGTCATTACAAGCTGTGGGGTCTCTAAAGAATCTGAGCAGTAATAACTTTATACCTTTATTCATCATACAAGTTTTGACAAGTTTCCTTGCCCCCACTTCTTTGCCTCATCTCCCACCCACTAGAATAATTTTTAGAAATTTGTCATCAGTCATTTTGAAATTGCATTTAATGTGTCCTTATTGGCTACATTAATCACTGTAGCTTTCATGCCTTTTCCTCATTTTAAGAGGAAAATATGCCTCCTGTAGAATTCTAAATTGAGTAAATAGGTGTGTGACCGATGCAGGGCTTGTGTGACAGTCAGATGAGCTCCTCTTTTGATAGAAGAGAGTATAACATTGTCGTTCAGGAGCCCAAAGGTGAAAGGAGAACAGAGCCATGTGAGACAAGGAGAAGGGGGAGGAGTAGATAATTCTGGGGTGCCAGGACATGGGGTGGGTGGGGTGTGTGCAGGGTTAGAGCTAAGAAGCAGCAGGGAGGGAGGAGGTAGTCAGAGACGAGAAGGGAACACAAGAAGCTACCAAGGTGCTGGGAGGTGGTGCCGGCTGAGAGTAATGGGAAGAAGGGGAGGGGAGTGTGGGGGAAGGGCACCCGGGAAGTGAGCTGGGTGGCTCAGTGGGAGGGAGGAGAGGTTTGGGAATCTAGAGCTGTGGGGGATCCCAGACCTTTAACCCCGAATCCCTACCCAAGCCTTGTTCTAGAGCCTACACTCCAGTTTTCTTTCTGTTCTGTTTCACTTATATACATGTTTTCCCCAAATATTATTATTTTAACTCTTGACCTCCCTCACCCGCCCATTACCCCCCTCCCCATATAACCTCCCCATCTCTATGCACAGAGACCCCGGCCACCGATCCTGAGTCCTTGCTGCATCCTCCCTCCCACAGCAGGGCCCCTACCCAGGCACAAATGGACACTTTGTTGATGATGTCACAGGGTGGTGGTGTAGCCTGTGCAATTTTTACACCTATAAGATGACATATTGGGGGTACAACTTGCCCTTGTACATGGCTACTCACAGTTAATTGAGAAGATGAAATTTGGTGAAACACAGAAACTTGATTTAATAGAGGCAGTTATAATTGAAATCATAGGCAAGGATCAATCCACATAACATACCCGCTGCTGAATTGCCGCTGAATCCGCTGGACTGGCGGACCTCCCGCAGGCAAGTCGCCGAAGGCTGCCCGACTGCCGCCCTCACAGGGACCTCCAGGGCGTCCCCCACGGCTTGCCACCCCGGGCACGCGCTTGCCTCTCCTTTTTGACCAGGGTTTGAGGATTGCAGCTTGTCCTCCACTGAGTTCACTGGACTAATGTCCTGTTCCTGTGCTTTGCTTTCTCTCCAAGGGCTCTGAGCAGTGTGTGTAAGAGAGGTGGGAATTTTGGTGATACTTGTATGAAGCCAATACGAACCACAGACGGAAACTGAGGTGTGTATTGCTATGATTAGAATGAGCAGGAGACATGGGGTGTTCTGTCAGTTATCTGTCATGGGGTGATATGAATGGGTCGTTAACGACTGGCTGGGGCCAACCTACATCAATGGAATACCCGACAGAGACAAGGGAATAATTGTCACCTGTCCATGGGAGGATCTCGGCTTGGCTGAGTGAAGCACACATGGACTCGTTATGTTTTTGGGAGCAGGAAGAACTGGGCTCGCAGATGCAGGGAGCTCTACCAGAGCGAAGACAAATGGACAGGTGCAGTTAAAGGAAACCAAACTGTTTTCTACAGCAGCCTGGCTCAAGGGCATTGGCCAGTATGGACTATATTGTCTTCTTTGCTTCCCTGTGCTAATCAAAGGAATTTCCAATGCTGTGTTTCAGTTGACTAATAAACCCTGCTATGTTTTAAAAGTCTGACCAGTGTCACAGCAAAAACTTGCTCTATGCATTGACTGAGGAACAGTCTTTGAAAAGGAGTGTCGTTCAGCTGGACCTGCTGGCAGAGCTCACAGGTTGAAATAAGCCTGTTAAAGCCAGAGGCTTCCCAAGGACTGTTTTTAAAAGCCTAGGTATTGCACAGATCCCATGGATCCATGACAGTGCCAGTGTGCCTAATGGGGAAAGGATATAAAACAAGAAAAGGATCTAAATGCGTATTTACCATCACCCCCTCATCAATCCTCGTGGGAAACCCTGATCAGTTCCAAAGTGTATTAAAACCTTCCTTAAAGGCTCACCTCTTGGTTATCAGGTCATGTCAGTTTTGTTAGAGGGCCTCCTGCTTCCCTGGTTCTTGTCACGCAGACAGCAAGCAGCAAAAGACCAGAAGTCTGAAGTGCGCATAATGCCACGTTTATTGGGGTTAGTTTCCAAGCAGGCATATTCTGAAGCCCTTCACACCAGTCGGGCTTATCTCTACATGCCGATACCGTCTGTTCCCCAGTGTTTCCTTTCCAGCTCTGACGCCGCAGAGCCTTGCCTCTGTCCCTGTTCCCCATTCCCCCCCTTAACAAACATTATTCCAGTTTCCCTTCCCCCTCCTGTTTATATAGTAATATTCTCAGCTATACCTTAACCAATCATTGAACTGAAATTTAACGAACCAATTCTAACAGACTGTAACATAATTCTCTAACCAATTATATCCCACTACCCTAATTAACTTACACCTAGCAAAATTAATTATACAGCCACTTGAAGCCAAGGAAGCTGGCCTTGGGAGGTTACTGCTTAAAAATGAGCTGGGGGTAAAACCATGGAATATTCTTTGTGACAAGTATCCCACAAATTCCACTGACCTCCCTGGTTTTCTTTGCCTGCAGTAGGGTTTCCAAATTCCAAACCTGATGTGATCTCGCAGCTGGAACGAGAGGAAGAGCCGTGGGTCCCAGATCTCCAGGGCGCTGAGAAAGAAGTGCTCCTGAGAGCTGCCTGCACAGGTAGGGAATTGGGATTCCCTCAAAAACTGTCTGTGAATTCAGGAAACATTTGGGATGCCCTACAAAGACCCTGTGAGCTCTCCAAGTTCAGGATTGTTCCCTGCAGATGTGGAATCATTAGGCAGATGTGACTCATGGCTTCCCACCTATACTCTGACAAGTGGCAGCAGGTCCCTGCCCAATGTAGCTTTCCCCAGAGTGTTCTGGTGAGATGTGGACTAAAGCTGATCCCTTCCTGTCTCCTCTGGGAAGGGTTTGGGGAAAACGAGCTCCTGGTCGGTTTGATCTCTCCCACACATATTTTGGTTTGTTCATCCCTTTTTTCATTCCTCTCTCTGACATTTCCTTTCTCTCTGGTGCAGGGAGTGACCTATGTCTGGATTCTCTCTGTCTCCTATCAGGTGATGGGCTGGTGAGTGAGAATGAGGAGCAGAAACCCCAGCAGGAAGATGCTGAGCAAGTAGAACCACATGGAACGTTGTCAGGAAGATCCAAAGGGAATGTTTCCGGGAGTTGTGCACTCCCAGAAAAAGAAACAGCCTGTGAGACTCAGCAGAGGTCAGAAGAAAACTTAAGTAGTCTCTCAGACCTTATTCCACACGAGAGAATCAACTTGGAAGAGACACGCTACACATGCCATGAGTGTGGGAAAAGCTTCAATGGGAGCTCAGACCTTGTCACTCATCAGAGAATACACAGAGGAGAGAGACCCTACATGTGCTCCGAGTGCGGGAAAAGCTTCAGTCAGAGCTCTACCCTTATCACACACTGGAGAACCCACACTGGAGAGAAACCCTACATGTGCTCTGAGTGCGGGAAATGTTTCAATCAAAGCTCTGCCCTTATCACACATCGGAGAATCCACACAGGTGAGAAACCTTATGGATGTTCTGAGTGTGGGAAACACTTCATTGATAGTTCAACCCTCATCTCACATCAGCGAATTCACACAGGAGAGAGACCCTACACGTGCTCTGAGTGTGGGAAAAGCTTTAGTCGGCGCTCACACCTTATCACACATCTTCGAATCCACACAGGAGAGACGCCCTACACATGCTTTGAGTGCGGGAAACACTTCACTGATAGTTCAGCCCTCATATCACATCAGAGAATCCACACAGGGGAGATGCCCTATACATGCTCCGAGTGCGGGAAACGCTTCAATTGGAGCTCACACCTTATCACACACAGGAGAATCCACACAGGTGAGAAACCTTATGGATGCTCTGAGTGTGGGAAAAGCTTCAGTCAGCGCTCCCACCTTATCACACATTGTAGAATCCACACAGGAGAGAAGCCCTACACGTGCTCTGAGTGTGGGAAAAGCTTCAGTTGGAGCTCACACCTTATCAGGCATCAGAAAATCCACGTAAAAGAGAACTGTAATAAATGCCTTGACTAGGGCTGAGCAAAGATTTTTTTTTTAAATCACATTTGCTAATTCCCACATAGTGTTCTTTGCACCACCTTCACCGTAGTAGCTCAGCTCCCCCAGATGAGTTGCCTGCTTCTGCCTTTTCCAGCTCACCCTTCTTTGGGGTCAGTTCTCTGATCTTTTCTATTGAGTCGTAGGAGTGTATGTCATAGAACCATAGAATATCAGGGTTGGAAGGGACCTCAGGAGGTATCTAGTCCATTCTCCTGCTGAAATCAGGACCAACCCCAACTAAATCAACCCAGCCAGGCTTTGTCAAGCCAGGCCTTAAAAATCTCTCAGGATGGAGATTCCACCACATCCCTAGGTAACCCATTCCAGTGCTTCACCACCACCTTAGCAAAATTAGTTTCCTAATATCCAACCTAGATTGCTCCCACTGCAACTTGAGACCATTGCTCCTTGTTCTGTCATCTGCTACCACTGAGAACAGCCAAGCTCCATCAGCTCCAGGTGGGAGAGAGGTTTGATTCCCAACAAGCTACACTGAGGCAAAAACTACCTGTGCCTGACAGCCACTAGGGCTGTACATGGCGTTGGCTGCTCAAATTAGTGATCTTGGTGTAAAAAGACAAGTATAGTTGTAGTGCAGATGCAGCCCAGGTGCAGTGGTTGGCATTAGCTTCCCCCTTGTCCTGACCTAAACTCCATCGCTTTTCCCAGTCTAAACAAACCCTGAGCGTCACGGTTATACTGTTCCCCCTTTTCACAGCAATTGTTAGTCATCGAGTTCCCCCTTTGGGAACAAATTGTTTCATTCCCCGTTGCTCTGATGTTGGTTCAGGTTGTGCTGGAGAGCAGATATTTTTACTACCATTTTCCACACTTAAACTATATTGAACTATAACAAAGAGCAGGAACAGGGCAGGGATAGGGGAAAATGTCATTTTACCCTCTGTAACAATAGAAGGAGATAGGGTAAGTCAGAGGGATTCCCCATCACCATCCCAATCCCCCTGTTGTGCAGTTGGTTAGGTCAATCTTTTTTCTAAAGGACTGGGAAGAGGATTCCCTCGTAAATAACTTGTAATTAAACAAAGTACCAATGCATAGGGCTCCCAAAGCAGTTGTGGCCCAGGCCTTGTAGGAAGTGGCTCCTGAAGAGCTCTCCTTCCTCATTAACTGCATGTTGCCTATTATTTGGCAAATACAATCCCTATCTAGGCAGAGATGGGAAACATGGAAGTGACATTTCTCTTCAGCTCACCCCTGGGAGATGCTGCAAATGTGTAGAAAATGAAATACGTGTTGAATGTGATATATCTGCAGAAAGATACCTATTTTTAATAGAGACCTGACATTTGTTGTCTTACAGGGATTCTAAGTTGCACCTGAATTTAGTCCCTAATTTAAATCTGTGCCACCAGATTAAAGAAATAAAAGGGCATAGTTGGGGGAGTTGTACCTCACTGTCGCTACTGATCTGTTGTGCGGTTAGTGAAGTATTCTACGCCAGAGAAGTGTAAAATTACTCCAAGTAAGGTCAAAGATTTGACAAGAACTCAGGTAGAAATTGCAGGTACTAGTGGTTGATTTTCACCCCAGAGATGGAAGCTATGGTGTTTTTAGAATCCTGCTCCCTAGTTAAGTGGCATTGATCACATTCCTAAAGGACGCCATGATTAAACTGAGCACAACTGTCTTTTACCATCTGGCTCCAAAGTTAGATGAAGCACAGAGAAAAACAGCTGATTCCTTCAGAGCCATTCCATGCCTACGAGTTCCAATCTGGCTGCCTTGTTGACAAGGAGCACTTCCCTGCTGGCCAAACAATGGTAGCCAATGAGGGAATGTATCAGATGTGAAGTTCAGACTGCAGGATACTTGAATGCTGAGTCCAAAGTCTGTGAAAATAGAGCACAGGTGGTTCTAATTCCTCAGCATCTTCCTGCTGGGGTTTCCCCTCCTCATTCTCACTCACGGTCCCATCACCCGATGGGAGACAGAGAGAATGAGACATAGGTCACGCCCTGCACTTGAGAGAAAGGAAATCTATGCCAGTACCTGGTTGCTAAACTGCAGCTACAGTTCCTACTCCAGGTGAATCCAAAGCCCGAGAGGTGCAGAGATCCAACCCCTTATTATCTTAGAAACGTTTTGTTCCTTTTTCTATTTTTTGTCTTTCTTTTTATGAAGTTGGAGAACTCCCAGTCTTTCTATTCGATTGGGGTGTAACAGTGCGGCTCGGTGAGGGTGTGAACACCTCTGAAATCTACAATGGGAAGATGCTAGGAAGAATAGTTCCCCAAATCGTAATAGCCTTAAAACCCTGCCCTATGGAATGACTGAACGCATGCGCCTCACCTGTGCAAGCATTGCAAGGAATTGAGCGGTCAGATACGTATTGTTCAGCGAGAGCTGTTTGAATTCTTTTACTAATGTGTCTCTCTAAGGTCTGTATGTATTTTGGGGCGAGAGGGTGAAGAGAAGTATTAGCTACATAATATTGAAATCTAAGGAGAAAACTAATTAGTGTTGAGGTTGTGGGTTAAATGTCAGCAATGATTTGGTTTCGGTATTGAAATATTCAGCTGGGTAAATCTGGGTTGCAAGGCCTGGGTCAAAATCTCTGATTGGGGTTTCGGCATCACAAAATGTGCACCTGCCTTCTTGGGTTCCTCTTTCAGGATTTATAGGGGTTGGTTTTTCTGCTGTATTAATCTGATGGTTGGACTAAATTGACGACTTGATTCCAGCGCAATATCCTTGTTAACTCATTGATTTCCTGATTTGACCTGAACTTTATCACTGTGTTGTTTAACCCTTAGCTGAGTGGTGTCTATAGTCATTTAGCCTTAGTGACGTGCGCTCTTGGCTTTATTTCTTCATGTTAATAAATCCTGTAACTGGGAAATTGAGTCATTTCTTTCAATAAGCAACGGGGGCTGGAACTTTTCTTTGTATATTTCCCTTTAATTCAATCTCCATTTTCTTCATTTCACACTGTTCTAAGTTAAGGAACGTGGAGCAACAAAAACTGACACAGACCTGTTGCTGCCCCATTCTGTGCCCATCCAGCAGGAGCAGAGAACAAACCCCTCCTGGAGCCGGGATTGTCACACTGGACTGGAAATACAGACGTGTGTTCCCAAGCTTTGCTGTCTTTCTCCAATCATGGCATAAGGGTGACACCTACACCTACTTGTAATCATGCCTGGCAGGAAGGAGATCCCTATGTGCATTGCCTTGGGAGCAGGGGGATCTGGGAGACACTGGGGGCTATTTACCCAGAGCTCAGGAGCAATCTACTCAGGGGTGATGCAGTAGAAAAGAGCTGGGTGCTGCTTTCCCCACTTATTTCTCCTTATCCCCTTTCAATCTCTCCTCTTTCCCTTTCTTCCTCCTCCTCCACCCTCTGGCAGGGAGACGTGGTCACTTCCCTGCTCCCAGGGGCGCTCACTCTCCCGTAGCTGGATTGGCCCCTGCGAGCGCGAATAGGAGCGAGAGCCTGGGTGTGGGTCAGTCCCTGCAGCGGCTCTGGGACACACAGGGGCAGGAGGAGGAGCAGAGATGGGGCTAGTTCCCACCTCAGACAGTCCCTGGCCCGGTGAGTGTGGCACCTGCAGCCTCGGTTGGGCTTGAAGGAGCCAGGAAGGGGCTGGAGCAGTGGGGGGCTGGTAGGAAGGAAGCAGGAAAAACAAGAAAAAGAGCCGTGGGGCAGCTCCTGGTGGCCGGACTTTGTAAGGTACGAGTCACTGCTGATGCTGATGCCTCCAGTGTGCGCTGGGAGCAGGGGCTGAGCTGAGGTGGAGACTTTCTCCAGCTGGACCCAATCCCAGGCTCTGCTGCCCCTGGCCAGGGGCCGCAGGGGCCAGAGGGACCCCAGGGGCAGCCCTGGGTGGGCAGAAGAGAGACTCCACTCACAGGTCCCACAAGCTGAGGGTCTCGCAGCCCCTGGGGATCTGCTCTTGGGTGGGGTCTGGACAGCGATGGAGCTCCTGCCTCATGCTGCCTCGGGTGCAGTGTGAGAAACTGCTGTGTGTAGGAATTTGCTACTTATGGTGCACTGAGCATGCTCACATGAACTGAGCATGCTCAGTAAATCTGCTGAAGCCACTTCCCTTCACCCTGCCCTTTCTCAGAATCAGATTCTGCAGATTGCTATTTACAGGGTGTCATAAACGTATAGCTACAGGTAGCATAAAATACCCTGTAATGGGTTAAAAAGCTCAGATAACCTGGTTGGCACATGACCAAAAGGACCAATAAGGGAAGAAAATACTTTCACATCTGTGGGGGAAGGTTTTTGTTTTCATGTTCCTTTGTTCTCTCTGGGTCAGCGAGGAACCAGGGCATGGAAAATACGTCTCCCTAAGCACATGGCATAGAAAAACCTTAGAGTTCTGTCCATAGGCAGGTCCTTGCATAGCTTGCTGAGTCACAAGGTGTATCTGCCTTTTCTCAGTAGGTCGATTGTAGAGCTGATGGTCCGTAATGGGCCATCAAGCAGGCTAGGCAGAACTGACACCAACTTGTCTGGTTGGGGTGTTCCCTGGAAGCAGAGCACAAGTTTGAAATACGGGCAGCATAGAACCAATATTCATAACATCAACTACAAAAATGATACACAGTCAGAGATAGCATAACTATAATCAGCCAATCAGAGCCTCTCCATAGACCCCTTACACAAGAGCCTTTCTACAATATTGGCTGCGAATATAGAACAGTGGTCGCAACGGTGATCTATACAGTTACAGATTATGTCAATAATGTCACAGGAGGTGACACGGCATCAATGAAATTGGAGCTGGGGCAGCAAAGAGCCACCAAATGTTCTGAGGGCTGGAGAAAAATGCCTTCTAGTGAGCTATTGAAAGAGCTCAACCTGTTTAGCTGATCAAAAGAAGATTGAAAGGTGACTTCATTGAAATGCTGAAGTGCCTTAATGGAGAGAAAGGACTGGGTATTAAAGGGCTCTTTAATCGAGCAGAGAAAGGCATAACAAGACCCAATGGCTGGCAGATGAAAAGAGACAAATTCATATTACAACTAAGGCACAAAGATTCAACAGCGAGGATGATTCACCACAGGAACAAGTTACCAAGGAAAGTGATGGATTCTCCATCTCCTGATGTCATTTCATGAAGACTAGGTGCCTTTCTGGAATGTGTTTGCCCCAAAGTAGCTCTTGTGTCCTACAGGAGGCCTGTGATATGCAGGGGGTCAGATTAGATGCTCTAATGGTCTCTTCTGGCCATAAAGTCGACTCATTTCTGAAAAATTGAGTGTAGCATTGGGAGCAGCGTCTGATGTTTTCCTGTCTAGCCGGCTTGCTGCCTGGAACGAACGCTCCTTGAGTGGGGTGATCCACAGGGAGTAGCTCAAACCTCCAAAGTGCCTGGCCAGGGGCAGGACATTAGCCCAGCAAGGGAGGGGTGTGGCAGTGACATCACAAAGGCCTTTTGCAGGACCTCAGCCTATTGGTCCAAGGTGGTGGGGAGGTGGTGACCTCACAGAGAGATGCTGACATCAGCCAGGCAGGACATGGGCGAGGGGCCAGGGAAACCTCAGAGACCCCTGTGGCTTTGCTTCAGCAAGTCTCCTTCTCCAGGTCTCTCTTTGAGGACTGAGAGAGTATTCGGGTTCACGGACGTGAGCGCCAGGAGGAACCTCTTTCGAGTTTTCTCCTTCCCTTTTAGTGATTTTACTAGAAAACAGCCGTCCCTGTTTAGAAGGTAAGAGCCTCCTGGAGGTTTGAAACCAGTTCAGTCTGATCCATCTGGTGAGAGTTGAATTCTAGGCATGGAAAACACGAGCTTAAAGAGGCAGAATTTTATTGTGCACCTGGGATCTTGTCCCTTAGAATCACTGGGGACATTAGGCTTTGTCCTTTTTGTTTCACCTTTTCCTCCATCCCTCCCTCCCTCCTTTCTCTTCTTCTCTTGCGTAGTTTGTCCTTTCTCCTGTTCTCCTCCCACTACCATCTGTGTGTGTGTGTGTGTGTGTGTGTGTGTTGCGGGGGAGGGCTCGGCAGCTCCCACTGTGGGAGGTCCACCCAAAAATGTGGGGCTGAAATAGTGCTCAGGCCATCAGGGCCAGATTAACCTTCTGTGGGTCCTGGTACCAAACATATTTGTAGGCCCCTATGTAGTCACTGTGGGCTCCGAGTATGGGCCTGGTGGGGCAGTGCCATTGGTGCCATAGCATACCCAGTACTGAACCTCAGAGACATTTTTCATTTTGATCACACACCTCTCCATGACTGTACTCATTGCCCTACACAGCTCCCTCAGCCCCCGGGTTTTCTCATTGAGCTGTACACCCATGTGGGTTTACCAGTATCCACAGTGAGCAGAACTTTCATAGTGATCAAGGAAACTCCCCACAGATTTACCTCCTTCCTCATTCAGACCTTCTCTAGCCATGTCTCCAGTATCCCCCATGTCACCAGTCACGGCATGTGGTCCTAGTCTCAGCTCACAGTTATAAAGCCAGCAGATACCTGCTCAGTTCTGACAGATCCCCCCCTCAGCCCCCATCCTGCCATGTGAGCCAGCCACCTGCAAACACCATCTCCCCAAAGTCAGGACTTAGCCCTTGGGAATCTGAAGCCACCAGCCTCTCTCGCTCTGCTCCCGTCTGCATGCTAATCTGCTACCTGGTCACCACCACCTCTCCCCATACTTGTTTCCTTTCTACTTTGGACATGCTCCCACCCAGCTGGAAGCTCCCTCTGCCAGCCTGACCTGCTCCCTCTTTCCCTGCTCCCCCTGACATTCCTGTCCTACTGGTGACCTCTGTTCCTTGAGGTGAACTCCAGTGTCTTTAGCTGCTCTAGCTTAATGGCCCCAGTAGTCACAGAGCCACTTGTAGCTTCTCTGGCTACAGCCATGGGGCCAGTTCCCAGAGGCCAGCCTTAGCCAGCTGCAGCTACTAGCCGCAGGAGGGGTGGCAATGCCAGGGCTGAGCCTGCTTGAACCTTGCAACAGCTGCACTAGGGACTCTAAATCCTCAGCCCTGGCCCTAGGCAGCTGCAGACTCTGGAGTTAGGCACTTCCCTCCTCTAGGCCATGGCTTTAAATACCTGCGATTCCCATCACCTGCAGCAGAGGCCACCAATTCCCACGCCCCCCTCAGCCAGCACCTAGTCGTGCAGAAAGTGCAGCCTGAGTGATTGTGGAGGCTGGGATGGCAGGAGGTTCCCGTCCCTGAGCAGCAGCTCTGCAACAAGCTCACGTGCTTCCCACTTGGGACGTTAGCCGTTACTGACAAGGCTTGTGTGTGTGCTTTTTTTTATCGCTTTGTTAGGTGTGAGAAGTATAAACTGTTCAATAGGTTCAATTAGTTGGTTAATAAGATGTCTATGAAGTAAATCACTGGCTTTAAAATAAGATCCAATCTGGAGCATATGAACTATTGACCCCGGACTCCATCTCTGAGAGGGGACTTGTTTACCATCAGGGGACAGGCTCAAACCAGTCCAAACCGGTTTTTCCCGCCAAAACCAGCCCTCAGCGTTCCATCTCCTCAGCACTTTTCCCGCCACAGAAGTGATATAAGGACGTGCTCAGCGCCTGCGCGGGGCCGTCCCCCCCCATCGACGGCCCGTCCATGGTTGGGTCTTCCCAGCGCTCCCGAGCCGGAGACTGACGAACCCCCTCGGTCCCGCCGTGAGACTGAGGAACAGGAGGCCTGTCACCCCCATTCCTGCCGTCCTGCATCCCTGGTGTCCAGCCTCCCACGGAGCCCCCCGGGGAGTGAGAGACCCCGGGGGGGGCACTGGGGTTGGGCAGGAAAGTGACTCTGCCCCAGGGAACCTGGGAGAAGCCTCAGAGCTGCCTCAGCCCCAGTGGGATTTGGGGGGCAGAGACTGGGGCCTGGTGGGGGGATCCCCTGTGGTGTGGGGGGAGATGGGGAGGGTCAGACAGGGAGGGGAGAAGCTGGAGTTGTAGGGAGGGGAAGGTCAGTGTGACGGGGGGGGTTGAACTGTCTCTGTGCAGCCAGGAAATTCCCAGGGGGGGGAGTGGCGGGCGGGCAAAGGGGGGAGGTGAGTTAATTGGATCCTTCCCCTGTTTGTGCCACTTGCCTCTCACCCCCGATACAAATTCTCTCTAGTTCTGCCCCTTTTCTCTCTCAGTGTCTCACACGGGGCTATAAAATCTGGGGCGATTTCCCCCCATCCCCTCCAATGATCAGCTCTCCCGTCTCCCCCGATTTCCCCCCTTCTCCCCATGAGTCTCAAACGTCAGTTTAAAATCTTCTCTAGTGAGGGGCATTTTCCCACCCATTTTATCTGCAGCGATTTGTCCTTGTGTAGGTGGGAAATTGTTGCCCTGAGTCATTCCCCAGCACATGGCTGCCCCTGGAGTGGGGGTGGGATGGCTCAGTGGTTGGAGCACTGGCCTGCTAAACCCAGGGCTGGGAGCTGACTCCTTGCGGGGGCCATTTGGGGATTTAGTTGGGGATTGGCCCTGCTTTGAGCAGGGGGTTGGACTAGACACCTCCTGAGGTCCCTTCCAGCCCTGATATTCTAGGAGATGCCGGGTCTCTGCCAGGGCAGGGCAGGGGGCAGGGGGAGCTGGAGCCGGGTCGCTTGGGTGGGCTCTGGCTGGGAAGGTGCAATTCCTCCTCCCGGCCGCCAGAGGGCGCTGCGCTGCGGGAGCCATGTGAGCTGCCTCCTGGCCCTGCTGCTGCTCCTGCTCTTTGGAGCTCTGGCCCTGGGGCTCCTGCTGCTGCCTGGTGGGTGCCCGGCTGCCTCCTGCTGCTCCCAGCCCCCCCCCCGTGTGAGTGTCTGCGCCCCTCCCCCGCCCAGAGCCCCCTGCCTGCACCCCCCCGCCGCAGCCAGCCCCTGTCATCCTCCCCCAGCCCCTGTCTGCACCCCCTGCCCTGCCCCCCCATTGCACCCCCTGCCCTGACAGCCCCCATTGCACCCCCTGCCCTGCCCCCAGCCCCAGTCTGGCACCCCTGCCCTGCCACCCCCCATTGCACCCGCTGTCCCAGCCCCCTGCCTGCACCCCTGCCCTGCCACCCCCATAGCACCCCCTGCCCCCAGCCCCTGTCTGCACCCCCTGCCCTGCCACCCCCCATTGCACCCCCTGCCCTGCCCCCAGCCCCTGTCTGCACCCCCTGCCCTGCCCCTCCGCTGCCCAGAGCCCCCTGTCTGCACCCCCTGCCCTGCCACCCCCCTGCCCACAGCCAGCCCCTGTCTGCACCCCCTGCCCTGCCACCCCCATTGCACCCCCTGTCCCCAGCCCCCTGTCTGCACCCCCTGCCCTGCCACCCTCCCCTGCCCGCTGCCAGCTCCTGTCTGCACCCCCTGCCCTGCCACCCCCATTGCACCCCCACCCACAGCCCCTGCCTACAGCCACCTCCTGCCCCAGCTTCTCCCCGTGTGTGTGTGTCTGCACCCCCCCGGTCCTCCCTGCCCACAGCTGCCCCCTGCTACCCTCCCCCACCCGCAGCCTCTGTCGCCCCCGCCTCCACCCAGCCCCTGTCTGCACCCCCTGGCCAGAGCCAGCCCCTGCCATCCGTCCTGCCACAGCCCCTGCCCCCCCCTTGCCTCCTGCCACAGTCCCTGCCCGCAGCCCCTGCCACCCCCCTGACCCCTGCCACAGCCCCTTTCCCCGCCACAGCCTGTCTGCACCACCTGCCCACAGCCAGCTCCTGTTGCAGCCAGCCCATGTCACACTCCCTGCCTCCAGCTAGCCCTGCCCCACGCCCCTGTCTGCAGCCAGCCTCATGTCCACTAGTGCCCTGCAGTTCCCAGGGCACTAACCCTGCACACCTGCTTCAATGGGGGGGGGCAGGGAGAAGCTGGGACCCACACCTGTGCACACCCTAGGGTGACCAGACAGCAAGTGTGAAAAATCAGGACAGAGGGTGAGGGGTAATAGGAACCTATATAAGAAAAAGACCCCAAAATTGAGACTGTCCTAATAAAATTGGGACATGTAGTCACCCTAGCACACCCCAGGGAGTGGCGGGCACCCACACCTGTGAAATGGAGCTCAGTTCTAGTTCAGGCCCATCTTTGTAAAAAAGAACTGTAGGTCGGGTTAACATACATCTGTATTTTCCCAGAGATGTCAGGCTTTTAGGTTCTTAAATGGCTGTCTGGGTGGTAAATTTTAAAAATTCCTCCCGGGAAAATACGGACGTATGGTAACCCTATTGGTACAAAAAATCCATACTGTGGCACATCTCTTCAATCAGAACTTTTTATAAGGAACCGGTTGTTAAGATTTTTAGCAGCTCATCACTGGAAGGGAGGCGCACGTGTCCCCTGTGAGGACTGCCCAGACCCCGTTTCCCAATCCCAGTTGTTGCCCCCTAACTACCAACACAGTTGCCCCCAACCATCAGTTGCCAGTCACCCGCCCGTCCCCCACTGCTGCCCCCTTCCTTTATCCAGGGACCTTTCAGCTCCCCCTCCCCCTCCCTTTTAATCAGCTCCTCAAAGGGCTCCCTGCTGCCCATGGGAATGGTGGGGGTGGGGCAACCATCACTTTCTATTTATGTATTGGACAGTCGTATAAAATCCAGTCCAACAGTCCCCCTTTTCCACTAGTTCGTTAACAGCAATATAAAATCCCCTCAGATCTTGGTGTTTTTCTCTCATGTTATCAAATACGCAGTTTGTGACACATTTTCTGTGCAAATCTCAAAGATTCATATAAAATACCCTAAACATTTGCCTCACTTGTCTCTAGTTGTCTGTTTCCAATTGAATATGCCCTGAGATTTCCCCCTGTCTCCCTAGTTATAAAAGACCAAGAAAATCTCAGATTTACACCTTTTCTCAAATTCTTGAACCTGGATATAAAACGTTTGCAAATGTTGCCCATTTCCTCTTTATTCATTTATCAAATATTGATGTGAAACACTCAGATTTTACCTCCTTTCAACAACTGATATAAAATCCCTCTGATTTTCCACTTTCCTCTCTATAATTTGCAAAATGGATCCAAAATCTCTGAGATTTCCACCCTTTCTCTTTCATTTCTGAACGTTGCTCTCAAAGCTCAGGTTTTGCCTCTTTCTGTGTCATTATCAAATGTCAGTTAAAAATCCTCTCGGGTTTGGGGCTGTTCCCCGTGTTTCTAAATCCCAGGAACGTCTTCCTTCGAGGTAACCTGTTGCCCTGAGTTCTTCTCCATCCTGGATGTTGTAGGGGGTTAAATTGCCCAGAGATCATCTTTCCCGACTCCTTTGTGAATCATTTGGTCCCTCCTTTACCTCTGTTAAAATGTTTGCCGAAGAAAGAGACCAGCCAGATATTTAATACACATCAAAGCAGAGGCATCCCCCTGTTTGGGGATCAGTGGTTCCCAGCAGGTAACGGGAGAGTTGGCTGGACCCTTTTCTTTTCTTCACCTGGCATGGGATGACGAGGTCACTCTGAGTGCAGTGTGGGTTCAGAAGTATCCTAAACCCCATGGCAAATGGCCTCTGTGAGGGGTTTCTTCCCGCAGTACTAAGATGCAGCCACCTCTGGGGTGGATCCATGGTGGCCATTATTTGCTAGTGACAGGCATGGACATTTCTTACCTATTTTGTCCCTCCAGATTTTCCATTCTCCTGTTAAAGAAGCATCCCCCAGGGCTCCCTCTGCCTGTGTGACTGGCCAGCAGGGGGCGGTGGTCACTTTCTATCCACTTCTCAGGCACTGTGAGGTAACAGTGTTGCTGGGTGGGGGTGGGGCTGGGTGGGGAGATAGCAGCTGAAGGGGGATTGTGGTAGGGGGAGGCCTCTGGGTGGCTGGGCAGGGGGTACCCTAGCTAGGTTGGTGGGTTCTGGAGATTTGGAGTTTCAGGGGGTGGGTGTGATGTGCCCAGCCCTGAGGCTGTGGGTCCTGGAGGTGGGTATCGCTGGGGGCCTGGTGGCTGCAGAACAGCCGGGGTGGGCGTCTCTTGGGGAGGCGGGACAGGGGGTTAGAGGGAGCCTGGTGCTGTGCCAGGGGCTCTGTCTGGGCTTCCCCCGCAGACTCCTGGGATCGCTGCCCTGCCCAGTGCACAGAGTGTGTGTGTGGGAGAATCCCCGGTGCTAGGCCAGGGGGTGCCCCTGTAAAGCATCAGGGGATCCCACAGGGGGGAGGAGGGGGTGCCAGGCAAAGGGCAGGGCAGATCCTGCTGGAGGGCGGGGGGGGGGGGGATCCTAGGCAGGCAGTGAGGGACTGAGTTCCCAGTGGGGGTCCCTTTTGGGGGGGTCTCTGGCTGTTGGGGTCTCTTGGTGGGGGGAACCCTTTGGGATTCCCAACCTGTCAATGAAGATCTGGTGGCGGTTGTCTGGCCGGTGGGGCACTGAGGGGTATCTGAGGTCCCTGGCCAGGGTCCCAGGGAATATCTGGGTGGGGGCTGGCTGGTGTTCTGGGGTCTGCACCTTGCTTCTTCTCCCTGATTAGCTTATGCCAGAATCCTGGCTCCAAGCACTGCCCGACATTCCCCGGCCAGGCCCAGTCACTGTGATAACTTTCTAGCCACTTATCAAACACTGTGAGGTGAAATCACAGATTTTTGCTCTTCTCCCTTCTTGAAAACCGCAGGAACTTTCAGTTCCATTGTCCTAGATTGTCCAGTCCTTGTCCTGGATCTGGGGGGTGAGGGAGGTGGGAAGGGGGTCAGCACTGCCACACAATGGTCTCTTCCACAGCGTTCTGGACTCATTCTTTCTGAACTCTGGTTTCATTGAGACCATTGTTAATCCAGAGTCACTGTATGGAAAGACAAGGAGTGACTCCGGATGGACAGTGGGGCAAATGAGATCAGCAATTCTCCCTGTCAGGAGGGGCTCTCATTAGCTGCTCTCCCCAGAGAGCTAAAGGAGAGAAGCTGCTCAAACGCTCTGTCCCTCTCTGCTCAGGATACTGGGGTTCAGCTTCCTGGGTCAGACGCTGCAGCCTCCATTGTGATCGGGGAGACCAGGCTTAGCAGCTGCTGCTCCCCCAGTAGGGTTCTGTGCTGGGAAGTGACCTTAATTAAAGCTGCTTCTCTGCCCAGCCCAGGGGATGACTTTGTCCAGCTGGTCCTAGCCCCCTAGGGCAGCCCTGGGCCCTGTTAATACTAAATTCTGAGCCAGAGTCTCCAGGTAACTGAAAGACCTCAGGGAAAGTCCTGGGGTCTGGCAAGAAAGTGACTCTGCACAAACAGCCCCTCCTCATTTCTCCTCCTAGTAGCAATTGCCAGGAGAAAATCCAGCCCTGGGAGAGCAAAGCCCCCAGGATGGGACTTTCCCAGCCAGAGGGGCAGGGAGAGAGGACAGGGGAAGGAGAGACTGAAAGGGGCAGTGGGAGAAATGAGGTGGGGGAGAGATTTCCAGCTCTCTAGTCCACCCAGATACATGTATTGCTGCATCCCTGGGCAGAACCACTTTCCAGTCAACAAAACAAGGATCGGACAGAGGAAAAGCCAGTTCCTGACTCCATATTCCCCCTGCTGGGGTGTGGCTGCCGTGGGGTCAGTGTCCGAGGGAATCCCCCACAGTGACTCCTTTGGTTCTGCTCTTTTCTAGCCTTGTGTTCAGAGACTTTGTTACGGGGTGAGGGGTGGGAGAAGGGAGGTGAAAAATGTGTCTGGGCTTAGCCTGGCAGGAGGGGCCAGGTCAACATTGTAATAAACAGACTGAGCATTTCCCAGCATGGCAGAATCTAGGGTGTCTGTCTGCAGGGAAAGGGCCTGGGGGAATTCTGATGTGAAATGAACTAAAACCTGTTCTGAGATGCCCACAACTGCCCTTCTCCCCCAGACAGGCTGCAGAATGACGTCCATGTCTTGCTCCAGCTCATCCCAGCCTGGCGTGGGACAGGGAAGAGAAATGGCTGCAGTGGAGCCAACTCAGGTAGAGATTATCGGGGGGTTGCTGGTGGGTTCCTGCTGGAGGAGAGGGACAGCAAATACACCGGAGATGGGAAGGTTTGCACAGTCTGGTTTGGAGGTTGGAGCGGGGCAGGAAATGCACAGGGTGGGGAAAGGAGGAGGCCATGGTGTGGAAAATCTGCTGGGAGTTATTTAATAAGTGCCCTAGATTCTAGGAACAGACCCAAGAGGTTGGGAGGTGGAAATGCCCTAATTTGTGAAGAAAGAAAATAGCCCACCTACATGGAGCTAGTCAAACTG
Organism: Mauremys mutica; assembly: GCF_020497125.1. NCBI lineage: Eukaryota > Metazoa > Chordata > Testudines > Geoemydidae > Mauremys > Mauremys mutica. The sequence goes on from NW_025422933.1 coordinate 111,363, forward strand.
ACCAGAGTCCCAGTGCTGGAGCCTGAGCTCACTAACCAGCGGCTGCTGTGAGATATGAAGGGGGCACCCATGAGTCAGGCTTATTGGAGCTGCCTCTCCCTTCATATCCCGCTCCTCACAATGGGGAGGGTGTTGGGCTTCCTACCAGGGAGCCCTCCCTGGACCCTGCTAGGGGCTCCATCTCCTGTATCAGTCGGTGGCTAGTAGGTGTGTGATGGATCTGCTGGGAGAGACAAGGGGCTCTCTCTTGGTCCCCTCACCCTGGTATTTGCTGGATACGCTGAGCGGGGTGGGGGTGGGACTCTGAGTGCGATCCACCCAGAGCTTCCATTTGATTGGCTCCTCTCTGCCACAAATAGTGGGGCTGTGAGTGGGGAAAGAGGTCCTAAGTGTTGGACTCTCGCTCTTTCAGGGGCCGGTGACCTTCGAGGAGGTGGCTGTGCATTTCACCAGGGAAGAGTGGGCTCTGCTGGACCCCACTCAGAGAGCCCTCTACTGGGATGTCATGCAGGAGAACTATGAGACTGTGACCTCGCTGGGTAAGGGTTCCTGTCCCCTCGGTTCTTGGAAGGGGAAATGAAGAGAGAAGGTTCACGCCAGCCCCACAATGCCACCTCTACTCTCTCCTGTTTCAGCATCACCCCAATATGCCAGTGACACACACACACTACCAAAGACCCTCCCCTGCTGCAGAACACTTTGGGAACAGAGCACAGGAGCCGTATCGCACAGTGTCAAATAGCTCCTGTTTGCTCAAGTGAAACTGGGGGTTAGGTCTGGCATAACTGTTCCATACCCCTAATCATTTTTGTTGCCCTTTTCTGAACCTTTTCCAATTCCAATATATCTTTTTCTGAGATGGGGCAACAATATCTGCATGCAGTATTCAAGATGTGGGTCTATCATGGATTTATTTGCTGTTTTTACAAATATGATATATGATATATTCTGTCGTATCTATCCCTTTCTTAATTATTTCCAGCATTGCTTGCATCATATTTTGCAATATATTCCAAATAAGGTAATTAATGTGCAACATGTGTCATTGTTTGGGGTTTTAAGCTTTAAAAGGCTTGTGTGATTTTTAGCTCAGGGGGACAGTATTCCAATAGCTGTTGCCCCCTGCACACTTTTAACTAAGAAAAGAGCCTCAGGCTGAGCTGATTCAAAATCAGTTGTGTGGTTGTTTTCCACAACAGCTTCAAGAGGTCCCTGTGATGGAATGTAAAAGTCTCCTTCACACCTTCCCCCTGCAGGAGAATGGCTGTTTGACCAGCTGTTTGCCTTGCTGTCTCTGAGGAACTGATCTGTGGGTGTTCCCCAGAATTGTAACATTTTCAGTAATCTCATACTGTAAAATCTCATAACTTTACATACAGTGTTACTACACATTTTAACAGGAGGATAATGTTCAGTAGATTATGCGTTTTCATATGATACCTCACAAGCCATACTGTGTACAAAATTGATCATAATTTTCTAGAAGAGTGAACACAGGGGTATGGACTGACACAGTGTCTGTGTGTGTGTTCCCAGCAGATACGTGGGTATTTCAATCCCTCATAAGCATAGTGTTCGGCATCTTCAAGGCCCTGGGAACTGGTCCTGGGAATTCACTGGTTTACCAAGTGTCTCACTGTATGGAATTGTGAGACACTTTGGTATTATTAAAATAATAATATAATCTGATAAAAATTGCAATGAATCGTGCTAGATATGCCATGTAAGGTGTCAGTAAAAATGTTATGATTTGCCAGGTATGATAATATTATTTCTATGTTTGTATCACCTTTGTATTGTGAGTTATAGATATGTAGGGTATATCTGTATTTCCAGACTTGTGCAGTGTTTCTGGGTGACACCCCCAGACATATTGGCATCAACACTGCATAGCCTGTTTGATGGCCCATTGTCGATCATCAGCTGTACAATGAGCCCATGGAAAGGACCAAGGGGATACACCTATTGAGTCAGCAAGACATGCCGGGGTATGCCTGTCTACTGAGAACTCCAAGGCTTTTCCATGCCAAGTGCTGTGAATCTTGTGTTTGGAACACAGGAAGTACAGGCCACATGGCAAAAGGAATATAAAGGGCAGCTGCATCATCTCCATTTTGTCTTCAATCCCCCTTTCTACCTCTGGAGCAACTTCTCTACAAACTGAAGCCTTGAACAAAGGACTGAATGACCCATCCAAACTGTGGATGTGTTCCAGACGGACTTTCAAGCCAGCATCTCACCAATACTGCTAAGAACCTGATATATCCATTTTGGAATGTATCTGACTGCGTTCCCATTTAACTTCTTTCTGTCTTTCTTTCATTTAAACCTTTAGTTTAGATGTTAAAGGATTGGCTGGAAGGATGGAATTTTGGGTAATATCCAAACCTATACTGACCTAGTGATGTGGCTGAACCTTTGGGGTCAGAGGAACACTTTGTTTATGTGAGCAGAGTTTTTAAATAACCTCTCACTGTACTGGACCTAGCTGCTGATTAGGAGTCAGAGAACAGGGATGCAATAAAGGGGGCAGTGTGATTTCTTTTTTCAGCTTCTCGATTACCCGCGTGGGTGATCAGAAGCACTGTTTGTGACTGGTCGGTGAGTTTAACTTCAGTGTTAACCAGCAGTTTTGGGAGCATCTGCTCTCCCTTTTTCAGCCTGCCCTGATCTTGGCATTTTCAGTGAGAACTGCCCCTGGCCCACGAGGTCACACTAAGCACTGAAGTTAAATGAATAGAATGTTTTTTTATGACCAAGTCTTATGAAATCAAGTGAACTCCTTTGTTTTCTTTCATCTGAGCAGGGTTTCTAGTTTTCCAGCGTGATGTGATCTCCCAGCTGGAACAAGGGGAAGAGCCATGGGTCCCAGACCTCCAGGGTTCAAAGGAAAGAGAGATCCTGAAATCTCCCTGCACAGGTGAGGAAACATTAAACCACCTCAGAATCTGTAAGTGCCTGAAGGAAACATCTGGAATGCCCAACAAAGCCCTTGGGGAGGTCTCTCAGTTCATTATTGTCCCTTGCAGGGGTCATATCCTCAGGGTAAATATAGTTCATGGCTTCCTATAGATCCTAGCAGACACTAGGCAGTAGCTTCCTCCCTTCCTCCTGCATATTTGGATGGGATGTGAAGGCTGAATTCATCCCCCTCCTCTCTCCTACTTGGGGGAAGAGTTTGGGGGAGTTCAACTCCTGATTTTTATTTGACCCGTCTTCAGCACTTGTTTCTGTTTGGTCTTCCCCTTTCCATCCCTATTTGAGGTTTCTGTCTCTGTCACAGCAGGTGATGCAAAGGCATGTGAGAAAGAGGAGCAGAATTCTCAGCCTGAAAATGTTGAGCCAGTGGGTAAAAACAGAGCATTATGGCAAAGATCGAAAAGGAATGTGTCCAGGAGTCATGAGCAGGGAAAATCCTGGGAGATTCAGCACAGACCAAAAACAGATCAAGGAAACCAGCCAGGGAAGAAAGTGGATAAATTTATTTCTTCTTGGGGAACTCAGAAGATCCTCATGGAAACCACAACACAGCAGGATATCCTCAGGCGAAAGAGAAAAAATACATTCAGGGAGTGTGGAAAAACCTTCTCTCACAGCTCAGACCTTTCTAGACATCAGAGAATCCACACAGGGGACAGACCCTATGAATGCACTGAGTGCGGGAAAACCTTCAATCGCAGTTCGCACCTTATTAGGCATCAAACAATCCACGGAGGAGAGAGCCCCTAGGAATGCCGTGAGTGTGGAAAATGCTTCACTAGCAGCTCAAACCTTAGATTTAATTTACCCTGGTTCCTCAACTGTTGCTACAGCTCTAGTACCCATCAATCCAAAGACTGAGAGAAATGGAGAGTTCCAACCATTGTCCTTTTAGTATCTTATTGTTCCTCTCTCTGTTTTTTGTGCTGGCCTTTCTATTCTATCACTTTCTGCCTTTGTTTAGTTGGTAACAGTTGGTTTCCATCACTCACGTTTGTTTGTTTAAATCTCTATCCGTTGTGAAATAAATGTTTTGCTTGTTCGATAACTGTACTCAAGTGCTGTGTGAGATACAGTAGCAATGGTCCACAGTAAAACTAGTAACCTGGGATACTTGGGCAAGAGAGGATCTGGGATTTCACCAGGTATCTGGTGATCCGGGCTGGACCCCAGAGGGGGACACATTGAAGGAACTCAAGGGTTAAGGTGTCTGCTGTAGCTCAGAGGAGGGGCCTTGAGTTCCAGCAGGCTGGTGAGTTTGGTCACTAACATCCAGCTGCCAAATGCAAAACTCCCTCTTCCTTGTGGCAGGTGGCAACAAGGAGACTCACAGTCCTCAGCACCCTGAGAAGGGTCACAATGTGTCTCTATGTTGATCCATCTGTCAAATTCACACAGGGAAAGCTCCCGATAGCACAAAATTCTGCCCTATGAAATCATGGAACATGTGCTCTTTGCTCTGTGAAAGCATGTAAAGAATCCAAGCGTTGGAGGACAGGGTTTGGGTCCAGAGTGCCCTAGACAAATTGGAGGATTGGGCCAAAAGAAATCTGAGGAGGTTCAACAAGGAAAAGTGCAGAGTCCTGCACTTAGGACAGAAGAATCCCAGGCACTGCCACAGACTGGGGACTGACGGAGTGAGTGGGGTTTGATAGCAGCCTTCAACTACCTGAAAGAGCAGCAGTGTGGGCTTTCTCCTGGCCACTTTTGCTTGGCTGGGCAGGCAGCCTGGAGGCCTTTCTAGAAGAGAATTGGGAATTGAGTTAGAAAAACCAATGTGAAAACCAGAACCTCAGGTTTAGACTCATTTATTTATAATATTAAATCTTCAATTCTAGTGTCACAGTCAATACAATTGCTTCAGCCTGATAGTTGCCCAAAGGGAAACTTAACTTCTCTCCAAGGGGAGTGGAGAGAAAACACTTTTCAGAGTCCAAGAGAGACAAGGCGGGTGAGGGTAAGAGCTTGCAGAGGACCAACCTCTGTTGGTGAAAGAGACAAGCTGTGGAGCTAACCCCACACACTTCTTCAGTTCTGTGTAGCCTGGAAGGTCGTCTCTTCCATAACCAGCAGTTAAAACATAAGAACAGCCACACTGAGTCAGACCAGTTCATCTAACCCACTCTCCCGAAAGTGGCCAATGCCCGGTGTCCCAGAGGACCCTTGGGACCAACATGGATACACCACCACCACAAACAAGGTTAAAAGTCAATGCACATGGGAGAAGCATCTTGTGTTTCATTCCTTATGTCCTAGTCCCATCGTGTAGCCATTTCCTTTTCTTCCTTTCTGTTAAAAGCTTTGGTGTTTTGCACAGAAATGTTATTTCCCCAGGAGAGACCCAGGAGTGGAAGCTGCATTCCTGTGCCAAACAGTCACTGGAAGGGGGCAGACAACGGCCTTTAGGACGAATCGTCCGTCACTGTCAAAAGATCATCTCCCTCCTGCAGGTCACTGGCAGCCTGAATTTGTTCCTTATACTCCCAGAGTCTGGGGGCTGGAATCAGCACTACCCAGCCCCTCCGTGTGTAGCAGGAACAACACAAACCTGGTCTTTAAAACAAGCTGTCCCCTTCCTTCTCAGGGAAGATTTTTCTGTGATTGAAGTGGAGCTTCAGTTCCCCTCTCCTAGGGGTGGGGCAGGTGCAGGGCCAGCTCCCAGTGAGATCTGTTTTCACCTTTGCCCCCTTTCAGTCACTCTGGGATGGTAACTCTGCTCCCAGCTGTCAGGCAGCTTTCAGCCCATCCACCCTGCTCACTAACTTTGTAGTCATGTGTCACCCCCTTTGCCAGCACACAGAGCCTGCAGGAAAGCTACTTTTGCTAGATGCATTGGTGGTATAGTGGTGTGCGTAGGTGCTTTTCAAGCAATTGATCTGGGTTTGATTCCCAGCCACTGCAATAATGGCTTTTCTCTTCTGTTGTTTCCTCATCTGGAAGTGGTTTAATTTCAGTCACATTGTGTTACAATCACATTATCTATAGAATGAGACAATAAATATGTCAAAGTCCAGCAGGTCATACAGGATGGAGGCACACAAGGGGCTGGAATGTGTCATCTGAGAAAGACAGAACCCTTGGAAACCTGCATCTCCCATCCCCTGGCCTTGCGTGTTATGATTCCAGCTGCGTGAGCTGTTTGTAGGATGTTCCGGCATGATGGGGAAATGAAGTTTTGAGTCAGTTTTTGCTCCTGCAGGTTCCTTTGCTGTTACAATTATAATGACATGAACAAAAAGGAGGCAAAATAAAAATAAACCCCAAATTGCAATACAGGTGGGGAAAGGGAAGATCACGGTTAAGCCAAACACGTCAAAATAAAAAATAATACTAAAAAAGGGGAGAGGGAAGAGATCAGGTATGTGGAGATCCCCTTGATATTTCAATGCACATTGTTAGAATCAAAGTTCAGACTTGACACTGGAAAACCTGCAGCTACCTGTCTCTCTGAACACCTGTGATGAGCCTGATGGAGTTGGGACACCTGTTCTGCTTCAATCATTTATTGTCTCTCTGTTCTCTCCTTCTTCTCCCCCCAATTCCTCGTCTCCAATGTCTCTGCCTTTCTCCTCTTGCTCCCTCTCCCCTGCCCTTTCCAGGAACTCTCAGTCTACAGCATTTAGGACAAGCCAGAGCTCCCATGTTCTGCACATGAGCCTGTGTCAGAGGACATGGGACCCAGGTCAGAACCAGTCACCAGAACAATATGTCCCTTTATGGGCGACTTCTCTGCCTACTCTGCAATTTACACACACCCCCACTGAAGGGGGTGGGGTACAGCTCTGACTGAGAGGCCTCACAGGAGAAACTTCATCCCAAAGACAAATTTGTGTGAAATGCTGAGAAGTGAAGAGCCCCCTTCCCCTCCCCCGAAATCCCCAGAACTGTAGTGTCACCCCCATGGCACCAGCACAGGGAACCCAGTGAGATGGGGTTACAGAATACAAGGGGGAGGGAGCAGGGGAGAGAGGTGACAGGGAGTCTCTCTCTTTCCTTCTCTCTTCACTTTCTGTTCTTCTCTTTCCTTCCAGGAACTGCAGTCACAGCAGGGAGGGGTTTGTCTCTTTATTAGGGATCCCTCTGTGTCACGGAGGCTGCAAAAGTCATAGATTCTGTGGCTTCTGCAATGGCCTCTGTGGCTGACTCCGTGGCTGCCCCAGCAGCTGGCCTGGGGGCAGCTTGAGCAGTGGTGCCAAGGGTGGCAGCAGCAGCCACAGCTCAGTGGCTCCTGGCACCTGTCCCGAGGTGGCCGGAGCAGAGCTGGCCTCTGGGGCTCCCCTCACTTGGCAGCATCTGGAGTGGCAGTGGGTCCCCGGGGCTTCTCCCCCCGTACATGGTGCCACGGGCCCCCTGGACTCCCTGCGCCCACAGCTGGTGCCACGGACCCCCTGGGCCTCCCTCCCCAAGATTCAATGAGGGGTATTTATGGTATAAGTCATGGCCGGGTCATGGGCAATGAGCTTTTGGTTTTTGCCCGTGATCTGTCCATGACATTTACTAAAAAAACCTGGGATTAAATCTTCGCCTTCCTCATTATCGATCAAATAAATCGAAACGCCTCCACCTGCAAATGGATTTAGCCCAGGACCGTCAGAGTCAGCAGCTGTTACGCCCCCACTGAGCTCTCTGGTCAGGTGTCCTAGTGCTGGAAGCCTCCTGTTTAGATCCTAAAATAGCGTTTTTGCACCAGGGGGGGCTGAAATTTTGGACCGGACATTGTAGCTCCACCGTTATTTTACTGAATTGCTTCAAAACAGCAAGTCAGGAAAGTCTCCTAAGTGCCAGGCTCTCTGCCATGGAAACAGCTGCCCCTGCTCTGCAGGGGTCTGTGTGTTCCACCCAGCAACGCACACACCTGCTCCGCACTGAAGGGGGGTCAGACAGTGACAGGGTTGGTAACACAAAAACTTCAGACTATTAACTCCAGGTCCCTTCCTTTCTTTAACCCAGGATGTGCCAGTCACCTGGTAACCATGGCGTTATCTTCACCTTAAAATACCTCTCCTCCACCCCCTGCCCCCCTGCAGCCAGCCCCTGTCTCCAGCCAGCCCCGCACACAGTGGCTCCAGCCAACCCCTGCTGCACCCCCCTGCCCTGCCTCCAGCCAGCCGCACACCCCCTGCCCTGCCTGCAGCCAGCCCCTCTCTGCAGCCAGCCCCTCTCTGCAGCCAGCTCTGCACCCCCCTGCCCTGCCTCCAGCCAGCCCCGCACCCCCTACCCTGCCCACAGCCAGCCCTTGTCTGCAGCCAGTCCCGCACCCCTTGCCCTGCCTGCAGCCAGACCTTACCTCTAATCAGCCCCTGCCCTGCCTGCAGCCAGCCCCCATGGCCACTGGTGTCCTGCAGTTCCCAGGGCAGTAACCCTGCACACCTGCTTCAATGAGGGGGGCAGGGAGCAGCTGGGACCCACACATGTGCACACCCGAGGATGACCAGACAGCAAGTGTGAAAAATCAGGACAGGGAGTGGGGGGGGCGGTAATAGGATCCTAGATAAGAAAAAGACCCCAAAATTGGGACATCTGGTCACCCTAGCACACCCCCAGGACTCCTGAGTTCCATTGCTGGGTTTCCTATTGGTTCCACTGCTGGTTGTTTTCCTTTTCCTGGGGGACTCTGGGCAAGTTGCTCCCCCCTCTAGGGCTCTGTCCCCAGCAGGCAAATGAGGATTTCGTACCTTCCCACTATTGGAAAGTGCTGGGAGAATCCCCCAGCCAAAGCTGCTCTGACAGCGCTAAGCACCATCTGACCATTCCAGGTCGGAGCGCACTGCCCAGGGGGAGGAGTGTCTGGCTCTGGGGTTTCACTTCAGCCCAGTCTAGAGAGAGGGGCCCAGCCATGGGGTTTGACTCAAGAAGACCAAGTCTCCAATTTGTTACGGGCGTTTTGAATTCCAGTCCTGTGCTCCAAAGTGCTTGGTGTCAGTTGCACATTTTAGAAGCATGCTCTCCACTCCATTTTCCAAATCATTCATGAAACTATTGAATAGTACCGGACCCCGGACTGATCCCTGCCGGACCCACTGGGTGCACCCTCTCCGTTGGGCAGCCAGACATGGAGAAGGGCCCATGGAGTCTGGGCTTTCAACCAGCTCTGCACCCACATGACATTGATTGCAGCTGGACCGCATTTCCCTCGTTTGCTTGTGAGAATGTCCTGCGGGACTGTGTCAAAAGCCTTAGTAACCCCCAAGATACATCCCATCTACCGTTCACCCACCTCCCCTAGGTCTGGAACCCTGCCAAAGAAGGAAAGAGGATTGGTTTCGGATGATTTGTTCTTGACAAATCCAGGCTCACTCGTCCTAAGAACCAAATTCTCCTGTAGGTGCTGCTGACAAACTGTTTAAGAATGTATTCCAGGATCTCTCCAGCTATGGAAGTGAGGCTGGCTAGTCTGTAAGTCCCAGGGGTCTCTTTGTTCCCCTTTGAAAGATAGGTCCTGTCTTGTTCATGGATGGGAAGATGTTCTTTTTCAGGGATCTCAGATGAGAACTGGGGCACAACACCTGGTTTGTTAAGGCCAGAAAAATGGAGGCAGGAACCTCTTCTCTCCTGCTGGCAAAGAACCCCAGGTACCTAAAAGATAGAGACTCACATCCCTGAATGGGCTTTAGAAAAGGCAATGGTTAAAAATTTTGGCCCCGACCATTTCTTGTTTCCGCAGACTAGATATTTTAGCAAATTTTAGAATTCCTTGGTGCTAAAGACCATGAAACTCCCCTTTCTCCTTCACAGAGGGCTTTATCGCCCCTTATCTCACTCAGTCTCACGAGTGCCCAGAGTTCGAGAACTGTCCGTGTTCCCATTGGGCAGATGGGGAGGAGCCTGAGGTATAGAGAAGGGAAGTGACCTGTCACCAGATGGATCAGACTGAACAGGTTTCACACCTCGAGGAGGCTCTTACCTTCTAAACAGGGACGGCTGTTTTCTAGTAAAATCACTACAAGGGAAGGAGAAAACTCGAAAGAGGTTCCTCCTGGCGCTCACGTCCGTGAACCCCAATACTCCCTCGGTCCTCAGAGAGAGACCTGGAGAAGGAGACTTGCGGAAGCAAAGCCACAGGGGTCGCTGAGGTCTCCCTGGCCCCTCGCCCCTGTCCTGCCTGGCTGATGTCAGCATCTCTCTGTGAGGTCACCACCTCCCCACCACCTTGGACCAATAGGCTGAGGTCCTGCCAAAGGCCTTTGTGATGTCACTGCCACACCCCTCCCTTGCTGTGCTAATGTCCTGCCCCTGGCCAGGCACTTTGCAGGTTTGAGCTACTCCCTGTGGATCACCCCACTCAAGGAGCGTTCGTTCTAGGCAGCAAGCCGGCTAGACAGGAAAACATCAGATGCTGCTCCCAATGCTACACTCAGTTTTTCAGAAATTAGTCGACTTTATGGCCAGAAGAGACCATTAGAGCATCTAATCTGACCCCCTGCATATCACAGGCCTCCTGTATGACACAAGAGCTACTTTGAGGGCAAACACATTCCAGAAAGGCATCTAGTCTTCATGAAATGACATCAGGAGATGGAGAATCCACCACTTTCCTTGGTAGCTTGTTCCTGTGGTGAATCATCCTCGCTGTTGAATATTTGTGCCTTAGTTGTAATATGAATTTGTCTCTTTTCACCTTCCAGCCATTGGGTCTTGTTAGGCCTTTCTCTGCTCGATTCAAGAGCCCTTTAATATCCAATCTTTTCTCTCCCTGAAGGCACTTCAACACTTCAATGAAGTCACCTTTCAATCTTCTTTTGATAAGCTAAGCAGGTTGAGCTCTTTCAATAGCTCACTAGAAGGCATTTTTCTCCAGCCCTCAGAACATCTGGTGGCTCTTTTCTGCCCCAGCTCCAATTTCACAACATCTTTTTCAAATGAGGACACCAAAACTGGAGGCAGTATTCCAGTATCAGTCTCATTGATGCCGTGTCACCTCCTGTGACGTTATTGACATAATCTGCAACCGTATAGATCACCGTTGCGACCGCTGTTCTATTTGTAGCCAATATTGTAGAAAGGTTGTCGCGTAAGGGGTCTATGGAGATGTTCTGATTGGCTGATTATAATTATGCTATTTCTAGATGTGTATCATTTTTATAGTTGAGGTTATGAATTCCTGCCCATTTCCCCACTGGCTGGAGCATGGCTAGAGTGTGTCTGTGGTTAATGATGTTGCTGTAGATTGTTCGTTTCCTGCCTTGGCAATTCAGACAGTCCCTTTTCCCAACATATCTCCAGCACATCATTAGTTCCAATAACAGGGGCAGCTTTTCTCTGGGGCACTGGGATTTTTTGGGGAGTTGGTGGCTCCTTTCTTTCCTCACCCTGGAGTAAACTCAGCTTTTTATTCCATGGTTCATGTTTTATGGAATAACAACATCAGCATGAAGAAAGAGGAGAGGGAATATCTCACTGCCAGGGCTGAAGGTGGCCACGTCCCCTCTGTTTGACCGTTGCCATTGCAGGAGAGACGGTGTCAATACAATCGAATGCCCTGGCTCAGACAAGAAACACAGGGAGGTTTTGCTGTTCATGGATCCATGCAAAGGAAATTGTGTCTCTGTGTGAAACTGAGAAGGGAAATGAAACACCCACAGGGTGGCGCAATGCCCTAAGCTAAGGCAGGAGGGTGAAGGAATCGGGCTGAGGAATGACTGAAGTGGACTCACCTGGGATTGAAATGACATTTGTTTCTGTCAGGCAGTGAGAAATTGACATTAATTCAGATGCAGGGTTGAGGCTTCTTTAGCTGCTTGTAGAACTTTAACTTGATTTCTCAGAAGGGAGAAAGGGAAAGTCTGGGGCGGCCTTTAGTCCCTGGCTGGATCTCCTGGGCAGTGGAAAACATCCCTTGTTTGGCCCTGCCAAGGGGATCGTGGAGGCTGAGACGCCCCTCGGCTTGGATCAAAGGGGGAGTCGGATGGAATTTATCACACAACCCTCCCTGCTCCCCAGAGCCCCACGGGGAGAAGCTAGAGAAGGGGGAGTCATTCCTCCCCTGCGCTCCCAGAAGAGCTGCTAGCAGGGCCGCCCAGAGGGGGGGCAAGGGGGGCAATTTGCCCCAGGCCCTGGGTCTTGCAGGGGCCCCCACAAGCAGGAGTGTAGCTGGGGGAGAGCCGGGGGGGGCGCTGCCGCTCCCCCACTGAGCACATTCCCCCAAAGTGGCGCCTTAGTAGGAATTTGGAATAAGGTGGAAAGATCTGGAATCCCCCCCCCCCCGCCCCCCTGCAGAGTGCGGCACTGCTGATTGGCCGCCGAGGCCTGATTGAGCTGCTCCCATTGGGCCTCCAGCAGCCAGACCCCCCCCCCCCTTGCACACACACACACACACACACACCTGCTGCCTCAGCACGCTGCGGGGGAGGGGCTGTGTGCTGGCACGTGTTTAACTTTGGCTCCAGAGGCAGCCAGCGGCTCGAGCTGCCGGGTGGTAAGAGGAGTCCTGGGGGGCAGTCAGGGAGCAGGGGGAGGGTTGGATGGTTCGGCGGGGGGACTTTCTGGGGGCTGGGGCAGTCAGGGAGCAGGCGGGTTAGATGGGAGGAAGTCTGGGCCTCTGTCCAACAGCAAAACACAAGCCTAGAAAAGCAGCCGTCAGCGGGAAGTGCTATCAGCTGGCCCGGGCAGCCTGCACGGCCCCCGGCCCGCTTGCCTGAGCTGTATTGTTAATGCATTTCAGTTGGAAGATGCAGCCTGAGTGATTTAAAGGCCCCAAACGTGGCTGAAAGAGCTGGGACAGTTGCAAGCTTTCTCTGCTGGGCTTTTCATCAGGGTCACACAATGCAAACCTGCTTGAGGCGCCGCACAAGAGAGGT
>NW_025422934.1:0-57041 GCF_020497125.1 Mauremys mutica
GTGTTGGTACTTGGTGAGGTGGATTCTTCTTAAGGATTCCAGGCCCCATTTGACCCTTTTGTTCTTCCCTGTGTAATAACAGAGCTGGTTAAGACTCAATGGAGAGTCTTGCTGAAGACCAACAGAGCTGAAATCACTGAGAACCAGCTCTAAGCATTAGTCCTGCTTTGGGACAGTGTCTCTCATGCAAGAAACTGCCCAGTCTGCGCTAGCAGTGAGGCTCCCTCACTAACAGCTGAAATCAGGGAGAGCTGTGTGAAGTGCAGGGCCCCAGGGGTGCCTGAACAGGGGGGAACAACACCCCAGGGCTTTTAAAAATGGGAGGGCTCTGCCTTGCCACTTTGTAATGACCGCAAGGGCAAGCGAGGGTGGGGAGGGGATGGAGAGCAGTGAGCAGGAGGCAGGGTCTTGGGCAGAAGAGGCAGCGTAGGAGCGGGACCTTCGGGAGAAGGGGTGGGGCAGGGGCGTGGTGTTGAGTGGAAGGGATGGGGCTACTGTTTGGGCTCTGGTGGCCGCTCCTTTTAGGGAGCCTGTTCCGCTCCTGGTGGGACCACAAGACGTCCCAGAGGAGAGAGGGTGGCCAGCAGAGCGGTGACAGGGTGGAACGGCAAGTGGCCGGAAATGTGGCCAGACAGCGGAGGGAGAAAGGGGCTTTCCCCCCAGGAGGTGAGAGGTGAACTCTGGGTTTTCACTGACCCAGGCCAGCAGCTGTGGGTGAGGTGCAGTGAAGGGATGGGCACATCCACAGAGCTTCTGGTGTCTGGATTTAGGAGCCTGAGGCAAAAGGCCACTACCCAGCGCGCTGTGGGTGGGTGTTTTGCTCATAGTGTTGTGTTATGAATCCTGATTGTGGTGTTTTCCCAAGTTAATAGAAGCTGATTTTCCTCCTTTTTATTAAAGTTTCTTTTCTACACTCAGTGCGTGTGAGTGGGGAAAGTATTGCCTCTTAGAGGCACCCAGTGGCCAGGGTTAGTTTCCCCAGGTTACTGGGTGGGGGCTTAAGCAGATTGTGTGTTGCATTGTTGAAGAGGAGCCCCAAGCACCCAAACAGGGAACTGTAACTTCAACCTTCAGAGTAAGAGCCAGAGGTGCTGCCAGCTGAGCTAGCCAGGCCGCCTAAACGTATTAACCCCTTTCACCGCAAGAGCAAACACCGGGTACTTCTGTGCTTCTCAGCAGCTGGGAAAAAGCCTCTTGTGGGAAATATCTCCTGCCCCACCGCCAAAAGGAGCCCCTTGAGTGGGAACGGTCAGAGGCCCCACCCGGGGGCTGGCCCTGCTTTCCTACCGCCTTGTGAGGCTGGCCGCAGAACGAATGCTGGTCTGCAACAGGCCCTGCCCCCACCCCCAAGTCCTCTCCCTACACACCACTGACCAGCTGATCACTGGCAGGGGACAGGTGCTGAAGGGGACCAGCAGGAGCTTGTCCACAAGGCCCATAGCAGGGGGAGAGCTGGCTGCCAGTGGGTGCTGAGCACCTTCTCCCCCCCTCACCCCTTGCTGTTTCTGCAGCCCCGTAGCACCCATGGAGTCACTGACTTGGCTCCTTTCACACTCTAGAGAGAGGAGCAGAACCAGGGCTATGGCTGATCTATGGGGCACCAGGTGAGTGGCAGAGGCTTCAGGCGCTGAGAGTTTGCCTGACCCCTCAGGGACACAGTGTGAGGTGGTGTCCCAGGGATCTCTATGAAAGGAGCAGAACAGGATTTACTTGGGGTGGGGAGAGAATTGAGAGTGTCTCAGGGGGTTGGACAGAGGTATTGCCTGGGTGAGGGACTGGCTAAAACACAGGCCTCACTGTGAGCAGGATTCGAACCTGCGCAGGAGAACCCTATTGGATTTCGACTCCAACGCCTTAACCACTCGGCCATCACAGCTGTGAGCACAAAACTGCCCCAGTGCCAGAGAAACTGGTAAAGAATCCCAATGCCCAGGCGTGAAGTCATCTGAACTACAGAATTCCCACCGCAAACCTGGCTCCCAAAGCACAGGGGGGGATTGGGGGTTTGTTCTCTTTGCTTAGCCATGTGCAGTCGCACAGAGAGCGGGTTTAAAAGTCTCCCCTCCCACAGAGCGGGAAGGGGAAATGATTCTCAACTTGAAGCCCGATGTAGGGTGACCAGACGTCCTGATTTTATTGGGACTGTCCCGATATTTGCCTGTTTGTCCCGCGTCCCGACCAATGTTTGGTTGGGACACTGGACAAACAAACAATTTTGCCCTCTGCTCCGGCCACAGGCAGAGCCCGGAGGGACACTCACCCCCCCCGACTCCGCCCCCTCCTTCCCCCATTGGATCCCTCCCCAAATCCCCACCCTGGGCCTGCCCCCAGCCCCATCCCCTCACTGCCCCATTGGATCCCTCCCCAAATCCTCGCCCTGCCCCCAGCCCCACCCCCTCACTGCCCCGTTGGATCCCTCCCCAAATCCTCGCTCTGGCCCTGCCTCTTCCCCAAGCATGCGACATTCCTCCTCCCTCCCAGGTTTGCACGCGGGCCATGGCCATGGCCATGGCCGGGAGCGCAGCATGGAGGCTGCTCCAGCCCTGGAGCCTGGGGGCAGCGCAGTGGGGCTGGGGGCAGTGCGGAGCGGGCAGGGCCCATGTGGGCGGAGGGTGGAGACACACGTGGGGCAGACACGCTCCTGCCGGGAGGGCCCGGGCCCAGCTGCCTGGTTCGCCCCTTGCCCAGGAGCTGCAGGAGGGACCTGGAGCGCAGCTCGGCTGCAGAGCTCGGAGCCCAGGCTGGGCCCAGGAGTGAGGGGATGGGGGAGCTGGGAGTGTATCGGGGGTCAGAGCTGAGAGTTGGGTGGAGATGGGGCTGTGCCACTGCCGCCTGGCGGTGGGAGGGAGCCTCCGGCTTTTTTTTTTTGACTCCGCCTTCCACGTCCCGATATTTCATCTTTGACATCTGGTCACGCCAGCCTGGTGTGAATGAGGATGTCTGGACCAAGGGACCAGGGACTGGCCTTTGCTAGAGAAACTGTCAAGTTTTAGCCAATTAGGACAAGTCAGCAAATAAGAACAACCTCAGGTCTCAGTAACAGGTAGCAAAGTCCTACAGGGAGCAGTTTCTGGCACTACACCTGCGCAGCTCTGCTCCCGGCTCTTCTCGGGCTCCTGCTCTCTCCTTAGCTCTGCCCCACTCTGGCCCAGGCAGTTCCAGCTCCCACGGAGGCTGGGACCCCCTGGCCTGGTGACTCCCTCATTACACTGCCTGGCCTGTCAGTGCGGCTAACTTGGAGCTTTGGCCTCTCCTCATTGCCTAGGGAACTGTCAGTCTCAGGGTCCTGATTTCCCATTGGCCCTTCCCCCCTTCTATTGGGACTGGGAACTAGCCAATCAAACCCCCCACTAAGTTTTAGTAAGGGGCCAACAGTCCCTTACATGAGCCAGCCCCGTGAGGGTCACCGATGTGCAGAAAAGGTGGGATGAGCTGGTCCCATGGTGTAACGGGCAGCACTCAGGACTCTAAATCCTACAATCTGAGTTCAAATCTCAGTGGGACCTTGTGGTAAAGCCCTGGAGCTCCCAGTGCTCAACTTCCCTGTCTCCTGCTGTGCAAGAACAAGTCTTTCTCCTCCTGTTGGGTGACTCAGGCCTCTGGGTGGGACGGCTGCAGTGGGTCAGGGCTCTAGAACTGGCTACTGACACCTGAGGGTTGGGATTCTCATGGCTTCTCCTGGTGCTCACAAGTTTGGCACTTGCCCCTGTGCTGTTCCTTTTGCCCACCTGGCGCTTGAAGAAAGGAGTGTCAGGGCCAGGTTTCATAGTCAGGGCTGGGCAGGAGGGAGGAAGAGTCCCAGGCTGGAGCCCAGCACCTCTCCTCCTCTGGGCACCTAGGACAGAGGTGGCTGGTGCTGACAGCTCCAAGGGAAGGTTTAAAAGCCACAGAGCAATGGAAGGCGGGGCCAGAGGAGGGGAGAACCATGCCTGAGTGGCCAGCAGACAGCCACACAGACACCTGGCCAGGCTGCTCCCTGGCATGACAAACCCCCACTGAAGGCCACCCTCAGGCCAGCATGCAGGGCGGCTGCTGATGCTCTGTGGCCAACATCAGAAGATGGTAGGAAAGCAGGGCCAGGTGTCTTTGTGGCTGTCTGCTGGCCACACATAGGCATGGTCCTGCCCTCGTCTTGCCCCGCCATTGCTCTGTTATGAATTATTATATATTATAATTCATAATATTATAGAATCCACTTCTATTTCCTCAACATCTGTGTCATGAAGGGTATCTCCCATAATATAGGATTGGCTAGGAGAGATCTTCTGTGGGGCCTGGGTTATAAATGCTTTGGAAACCAAATACATGGGCATTTTGCCTAGTTCAAAATCACTTATCATGGAATTCTCTCCCCAGATCATATGAGACAATATTGACTTAAACAATTGAACTACACTGTGATCATATGCACTTCCTTCAGTTAGTTCAGGTGCTGCTGTTGTACACCATTTCCGAGTGGAAATTTTAAATCACTGCTGTTTGTTGGTTAGCATGTCCAGTAAATTGGAGAGTTCTCTCCTTTGACAGAACTGCACTTGAACTTTCTCCATGTCATTGTCACGGAGTGTGGGGGAGTCAGGTCCTGCACCCCCGGACTCCCTGCAGATTCATCAGGACTCTCAGCCAGCCAGTAAAGCAGAAGGTTTATTTAGACGACAGGAACACAGTCCAACACAGGTCTTGCAGGCACAGATAACCGGATCCCCCGGATAGGTCCATCTTGGGGGGCCCCACAGCCCCCCCCTGGGGATCAGAGCTCGGTCTCCCTGCCTCCCCTCTGTTCTCCAGCCAGCACTCATCTGCCCATTCCCTCCGGCCCCTCCTCTTTCCTCAGCTCCTTTCCTTTGTCTCCCCTGGCCAGAGGTGTCATCTCCCCTCCCCCAGGCCAAGCTCAGCTCACAGTTGAATTCCTGCATCTTCACCTAAACCTCTGGCTCTCCCCTCCCCCGCACAGACAGTCTGTGCTTCCTACTCCTTCACACCTCTCCCCCCTCCGAGACTGAACTGAGCGGGGTCACTCCAGCCAGTGACCCGGGGAAGTTCGGACCCACCTACAACCTTATGCCGCCCGCGCCCTCTCCCCACCCCAGTACCCCTGGGGTGCACACGGGGCTGGGGCCTTCCCCCCACGTTCCAGTCTGGGGGGCTGTGATTCAGGCTCTCTCGGTTCAGAGCCCCCCTCCTGACCCTGGCCCCCCTCCGGACAGGCTCCTCGGGGTGGGTCCCGGGCCTTACAGCCATCTCCCCCCTGTCCCGGGCCTTCCTCCCCCTCTGGCAGACGTCACAGGAGCGGCAGTGCTGCCGGACATGGGCAAAGACCCCAGGCCAGTAATAGTTCTGCAGCAGCCGCTGCTGGGTACGCCAGGCTCCCGGGTGCCCTGAGGGGGGAATGTCATGGGCCTGGCACAGCAGCTGGTGGCGATACTCCTGGGGTACCACCAGCTGCCTCCTGATCCCTCCTGACTCCATCTTCCCTGGGGGAGCCCATTCTCGGTACAGGAGCCCCTTCTCCCACAGGAACCTTTTCCGGCCACCTCGTCCCATGGTCTGTCCCCCCCCGAGGTTGGCCAGGTCCCTTATCCTCCGCAAGGAGGGGTCTTCCCGCACCGCGGCCTGGTACTCAGCCGCTGGGGCAGGGGCGGGGATCTGCTCTCCCTCACCGGCTGGGTATGGGGCCACAGCCTCTCTGAGCCCCGTCCCTGGGCGTTCCCTCCCTACCGGGTCAGGGTCCGGTGTCTCGGCCAAAGTACTTTCCCCGGGGTCAGGGTGCAGAGCCCTGCGTCGACCCTGACTACGGTTCACGGACAGGGTACCCTGGGTGTTACTTGGCCAGTCCTCGAGGTCCCCCCCCATTAACACCTCCGTGGGCAAATGTGGGTGCACCCCCACGTCCTTGAGGCCCTCCTTGTCCCCCCACTTTAGGTGCACCCTCGCTACAGGCACCTTGAATGGGGTCCCGATCACACCCCTCAGGTTCAGGTAGGTGTTGGGCACCATCCGATCTGGGCCCACCACCTGCGGCCGGGCCAGCGTCACCTCTGCGCCCGTATCCCAGTACCCAGTGACCTCCTTCCCGTCTACCTCCAGGGGAACAAGGCACTCGCTCCGGAGGGGTAGTCCCGTGCCCACCCTGTAAACCCCAAACTCAGGGCTGGGAGCATCCAGCCCCTCAGAGGGGTCAACCCGGGGCCCCCCTCCCTCCTTCGCAGGGGGTACGCGGCCCACCCCCCTTTCGTGCGAACGCTGCCCCTCATCCGGCTGGGTCTCTACCAAGTTGATCCGGTGTGGGGTTGGTCTGCTCAGTTTGTCCCGGAGCTTGGGGCACTGGCCCCGTATGTGGCCCGGTTGGCCACATTGATAGCAGCCCATGTCTCGTGGGTCCCCTCGAGTGGGACGGCTGGACCTGACGCCAGATGCTTCCCTTTGGTGGGGGCTCTCCCTCGGCCCCTTCTGGGAGGTCCCATGGTGACTCTCTCTCTGCGTTGAGGCAGACCTGCTCCTTCGAGACGCCTCCCTGCCATCCCCCGCCCGACTGTCCATGTATTGGTCGGCCAGCCGGCCTGCATGCTGCGGGTTCTCCGGCTTCCGGTCCATCAGCCACTGCTTCAGGTCAGACGGGCACTGCGCATACAGGTGCTCCAGTACAACTAGGTCAAGCAGGTCCTCTCTAGTTTGGGCCCCGGCTGTCCACTTGCGGGCATATCCCTGCGCCCGGTTGACCAGTTGCAGGTATGTGACCTCCCGGGTCTTACGTTGACCCCGGAACCTCTTCCGGTACATCTCCGGGGTCAGCCCAAACTCGCGGAGCAAGGCCTCTTTGAACAGGTTGTAGTCCCGCGCCTCCTCCCCTCTCATTCGGCTGTACACCTCCACGGCGGTGGAGTCCAGTAAGGGGGTGAGGCACCGGATCCTGTCTGCAGGGTCCACCTGGTGCAGCTCACAGGCATTCTCAAAGGCCGTCAGGAAGGTGTCTATGTCCTCCCCCTCCTTACGCGGGGCCAGGAAGCTCTTACCGAAGCTCTTTGTAGACTTGGGCCCCCCCTCACTCACCGCAGCCGGGGCCTCCCTGTTGTTCAGTTGGGCCATGGCCAGCTCATGTCTGCGCTGCTCCTCCTTCTCTCTCGCCTCGTATCCGCGTTGCTTCTCCTTCTCCTCCAGCTCACGCTGGCTTTGTCTTTCCTCATATGCCCTCAGCTCCTTACGCTCCTCCATCTCCATCTCCATCCGTTTGATCTCTCTCTCCAAGTCCAGCCGCCTGCGCTCTACGGAGGCCGAGCGTCGCCGGGACGATCCCCTGCTGGCCGGGGGGGTCACGGTGCCCTCCGTAGCTGGGCTCCTCCTCCCCCTCCCCCTAGGCCTAGGGGTGGGGGGTCTCGGGACGCCCTCAGCGGCCGGCTGACCACTCCCAGCGGGGACAGACACTGGTGCCTGCGCTCAGTGATGAGCTGCCAAATTTTTAACAACAGGTTCCCTCCTCCCTCCAAAATTTTAACAACGGGTTCCCTCCTTCCCCCCCCCTCCGTGGGGGGGGGGTCGTGCCCCATCCAACCCCTCATGTTCCTTAACACACACACTCCGAGACCCCTGACCCATCCCCCCCTTCCCTGTCCCCTGACTGCCCCTTGCCGCCCCACCCAACCCCTCCTCTCATTCTCAATGGCCCCCCAGAACCCCTACCCCATACAACTACCCCTTCTCTCTGTCCCTGAGTGCCCCCACCACCTCATCCAACCCTGCTCTTTCCTGACTGCTCCCCGGGACCCTTGCCCCCATTCAATCCCCCTGTTCCCTGCCCTCTGACTGCCCTGACCCCTATCCACCCCCCCCCACAACCCACCCCCTCCCTGCCCCCTTACCACACTGCCTGGGGACCGGGTCCACTCTGCCAGGAACACGACCGGCACCGGGGCCCGGCCGCTCGGCGGCAGCCGCGGGGCCCGACTCCCCGGGCCGGCGCTGGGCTGGAGGGAGCCGCGGTCTGGGACCGGGAGCTGCTGAGCCAGCCGCACCTCCCCTCCCCCTCCGCGCCCCAGCTTACCTGCTGGCTGCCTCCATGCTGCTTGTTCAGGCTTCCCGCGAACATCTGATTCGCGGGAAGCAGGGGAGGGGGAGGAGAAGGGGGCGGAGCAGGAGAGGAGTGGGCGGGAACTTTTGTTAAATTTAGCAGCCCTTAACAAGCGGTTCTAAAATGGCTGCTAAATTTAACAACGGGTTCCCGCGAACCCGTGCGAACCCGCTGCAGCTCACCCCTGCCTGCGCTGCATCTGCCCGGCTGCTTCCCTCAGAGACAGGGACCGGTTCATTCCTGCGATCTCTCTCCTCCAGCCGGGCAATCAGCTGGGCCTTGGTGAGCTTCCCACAGTGCAGCCCCCTCTGCTTGCACAGCTCCACCAGCTCACACTTGCGCTTCTGGGAATACATCTTCCTGCTGGCCACTCGCAGGCTGGGGTGCTCGCCGCTCCCCACGGGTTCCAGGGGGACCCCTAGTGTGCCAGTCCTTGAGCTCACCACCTCTCTGCCAGGGTCGAGCTGCAGACTCCTCCGCCCCTGGGATCGCTCGCTGTGATCCCCCGGGGGACCCTGTTACTGCAAAGTCCTGCTCTCTGGCCACACTCGCCCAGGGGGACTCGCCCCTTCGTTTTACTGCTCCCCAGTCACTTACGGCAGGAAGCGCCGTCCACGGGGTGCCGCCGATCCCACCGCTGCCACCAGTTGTCACGGAGTGTGGGGGAGTCAGGTCCTGCACCCCCGGACTCCCTGCAGATTCATCAGGACTCTCAGCCAGCCAGTAAAGCAGAAGGTTTATTTAGACGACAGGAACACAGTCCAACACAGGTCTTGCAGGCACAGATAACCGGATCCCCCGGATAGGTCCATCTTGGGGGGCCCCACAGCCCCCCCCTGGGGATCAGAGCTCGGTCTCCCTGCCTCCCCTCTGTTCTCCAGCCAGCACTCATCTGCCCATTCCCTCCGGCCCCTCCTCTTTCCTCAGCTCCTTTCCTTTGTCTCCCCTGGCCAGAGGTGTCATCTCCCCTCCCCCAGGCCAAGCTCAGCTCACAGTTGCATTCCTGCATCTTCACCTAAACCTCTGGCTCTCCCCTCCCCCGCACAGACAGTCTGTGCTTCCTACTCCTTCACAGTCATCATGCAGGGATGGGGAAAAAGCAAACCTGAAGTGAGAAATGGCGACTTTAGCAAATGGTCATTTGTCTTAAATTCTCCAATAAAGCTCAGCTACATCCTATCAAACTGAACTAATATCTAATTGGGTGACCAAACAGCCTCCAGGAAAGACAGAAACCCACATCACAGAAAGATACAATACATGACAATGAAAGTGTGAAGTGAAATTCCAGAGCAGGTTACATGTGATTATTCAGAATCAGGACAAGAGATTCTCCCATCACATTCTCCTCTGATCCATTCAAACATACTTCACTCAGCACTGTCTCAATAGCCAGTTCTGTTATTTACAAATTTTTTAGTATCCGAGCATTGCCATAATGGGGGACAAAACCACTCACCTTGCCAGAAGTGGTTTTACCAATAGATGGAACCTGGGATTTAAACTCCCAATGAGCACACTGTGTTTGGGATCCATTTGAATTCCCCTTCCAGGTCTTTGACACTTTCATCTCCAGTCATAGCAACTCTGATATAGGATTAAAGAAGTCAAAGCATCATCTCCAAGCACAGACAGCTGAGAACTCGTCCTCACAGGACACTTTGAGAAGTGAATGGATAGAATGTGATGATGATAACCTCTGCATGGCTCAGGCAAAAGGTAACAGTTCTGCAGTGATGGGGAAGGAGGGAATCTCTGAGATTCCTCATCTCCTTCCAGTGTCACAGAGGCTGAAATTACACTTTTTTTCCTGCCCTTGCTCCTCTTCATTTAACTATAATTTGAAAAATTCCCATTATATCTGCTCTTCAGCACAACCCAGAGCAACGTGAGAACAAGTGGCAATGATACAATCTGCATCACTGGTGACTAACAATAACTTTGAAATAGGAAGAATAGTATAAATGTGATGCTCCGTGGTTCCTGATAGGAAGGGCACACTTGAATTACTCATGGGATAATGGAGTTGATAGAAAGGACAAATGGGTCCACCTCAAAACAGGGCAAACTGCAAAAGGCAAAAATGGGCCCCTCATCTGGTCAAACTGAGGGATAACCATGCTGCAAACAGTTCAAACAGCTTTAAACGTTACTATGTGGGAATCAGGAAAATTATAAAAGAAAAAAAAGTATTGATAGCCCTAGAGGTGTTTATGTTGTTGATCTCCCTTGCAGATTCTCTGATGACTAACATGGGCTAAGTGCCCACAGAAGGTTTTTCCACACTCACTGCATTTATAGGGCCTCTCCCCTGTGTGGATTCGCTGATGCCTAATAAGGTGTGAACTGCGACTGAAAGTTTTTCCACACTCTCTGCATTCATAGGGCCTCTCCCCTGTGTGGATTCGCTGATGCCTAATAAGGTGTGAACTGCGACTGAAAGTTTTTCCACACTCACTGCATTCATAGGGCCTCTTCCCTGTGTGGATTCTCCGATGTCTAATAAGGACTGAGCTGCAATTGAAGGTTTCCCCACACTCACTGTATTCATAGGGCCTCTCCCCTGTGTGGATTCTCTGATGTTGAGAAAGGGCTGAGCTGTCAGTGAAGCATTTTCTACACTCACTGCATTCGTAGGGCCTCTTCCCTGTGTGGATTCTCTGATGTTGATAAAGGCCTGATCTGCTAGTGAAGCTTTTCCCACACTCACTGCATTCGTAGGGCCTCTTCCCTGTGTGGATTCTCTGATGTTGATAAAGGCCTGATCTGCTAGTGAAGCTTTTCCCACACTCACTGCATTCATAGGGCCTCTCCCCTGTGTGGATTCTCTGATGCCCAGTAAGGCCTGATCTGCTAGTGAAGCTTTTCCCACACTCACTGCATTCGTAGGGCCTCTTCCCTGTGTGGATTCTCTGATGTTGATAAAGGCCTGATCTGCTAGTGAAGCTTTTCCCACACTCACTGCATTCATAGGACCTCTTCCCTTTGTGGATTCTCCGATGCCTAATAAGGTGTGAACTGCGACTGAAGGTTTTCCCGCAGTCACTGCATTCATAGGGCCTCTTCCCTGTGTGGATTCTGTGATGCTTTATAAGGATGGTGTAATCACATACGTTTTCCCCAAACTCACTGCATGTCTTTTTTCTCTTTTCGCTCAGGATTTCCTGTTGTGTTTTGGTTTCCTTGAGGTCCTTCTGAGTTTCCTGACAGGAAATACATTTACCCACTTTCTCCCCTGGCTGGTTTCCCTGCTCTCCTTCTGGTCTGTGCTGAATGTCATGGGATTTTTCCTGTTTATGACTCCAGGACACATTCCTTTTCGATCTTTGCGATAATGCTCTGTGTTTAGCCACTTGCTCAACATTTTCCTGCTGAGAATTCTGCTCCTCTTTCTCACCTACCATTGCGTCACCTGCTGTGATAGAGACAGAAACCTCAAACAGGGATGGAAAGGGGAAGGCCAAACCAATACAAGTACTGGAGAGAGGTCAAATAAAAACAAGAACTGAACTCCCCCAAGTTCTTCCCCAAACAGGAGAGAGGAGGGGATCAATTCAGGCTTCACATCCCATCCAAATTCACAGGGGGAAAGGAGGAAGCTACTGTCTGGTGTCTGCTAGGGTCTACAGGAAGCCATGAGCTATATTTACCCTAAGGATACGACGCCTGCTAGGGACAATACTGAACTGAGAGACCTCCCAAGGGCATTGTAGGGCATCCCAGATGTTTCCTTCAGGCACTTACAGATTCTGAGTTGGTTTAATGTTTCCTCACCTGTGCAGGGAGCTCTCAGGATCTCTCTTTCCTCTGAACGTTGGAGGTCTGCGACCCATGGCTCTTCCCCTTGTTCCAGCTGGGAGATCACATCAGGTTGGGAAACTGGAAACCCTGCTCAGATGAAAGAAAACAAAGGAGTTCAGTTGATTTCATAAGACTGTCATAAAATACATTCTATTAATTTAACTTCAGTGCTTAGTGTGACGGGTGTGCCTGGGGCAGTCCACACTGAAAATTCCAAAGTCAGGGCAGGCTGAAAAAGGGAAGACAGATGCTCCCAAAACTGGTGGTTAACACTGAAGTTAAACTCAACGACCAGTCACAAACTGTGCTTCTGATCCCACACACGGGTTATCGAGAAGCTGAAAAAAGAAATCACATGGCCCCCTTTATTGCATTCCAGTTCTCCGACTCCCAATCAGCCCCTAGGTCCAGTACAGTGAGAGGTTATTTAAAAACTCTGCTCATATACAAAACGTTTTTCTGACCCCAAAAGGTCAGCCACATTACAAGATCACTATAGGTTTGGATCTTACCCAAAAGACCACACTGCCAGCCAATCCTTTAGCATGGAAAGACAGACAGGACACGACACAGAAAAAGTTGTTAAATGGAAAAGCAGTGAGATACATTCCAAAATCTATATATCAGGTTATTAGCAGTATTGTTGAGCTGCTGGCTTGAAAGTCCGTCTGGAACACATCCACAAGTTTGATGGGTCTTTCAGTCCTTTGTTCCAGGCTTCAATTTGTAGAGAAGTTGCTCCAGAGGTAGGAAGAGGGATTGAAGACAAAATGGAGATGATGCAGCTGCCCTTTATATTCTTTTTGCCATGTGGCTTGTACTACCTGTGTCCCAAACACAAGCTTCACAGCACAGGGCATGGAAAAGCCTCGGAAGTCTCAGCACACAGACATACCCCTGCATGTCTTGCTGACTCAATAGGTTTATGCCCTTGATCAGGGATGGGCAAATTACAGCCCACGGGCCACATCCAGCCAACAGGACCGTCCTGCCCAGTGCGTGAGCTCCTGGCTGGGGAGGCTAGCCCCTCCCCCGCAGCCACACCACCGTGCGGGCAGCGCTCCTGCGGGGCGGGGCTGTGCGCTCCTGCAGGGCAGTGTGTCTGGCTCTGCGTGGTCCATGTGGCTGCCAGACACGCTGCTCTGAGCGGCATGGTAAGGAGGTGGGGGCGTTGGATAAGGGGCAGGGAGTCGCGGGGGGCAGTCAGGGACAGGTGGATGGGATGGAGGTTCTGGGGGGACGGGGGTTGGATAGGTGTGGGAGTCCCAGGGGTCTGTCAGTGGGCAGGGGGGTGGATAGAGGTCAGGGCAGTCAGGGGACAGGTAGCAGCGGGGTTGGGTAGGGGGTGGGGTCCTGGGAGGGCAGTTAGGGAGGGGGGTCTCTGGAGGGGGCGCTTACGGGACAAGGAGCAGGGGGGGTTGGATTGCTTGGGGATTCTAAGGGGGGCAGACAGGGGGCGGTAAGTGGGAGGGGGCGGATAGGGGGTGGGGCCAGGGTGTTTAGAGATCCAAATGTGGCCCTCGGGCTAAAAAGTTTGCCCACCCCTGCCCTTGATCCTTTTCATGGTCTCACTGTACAGCTGATGGGCCATCAAACAGCCTAGGCAGCGCTGATGCCAATATGTCTCACCAAGAAACACTGCACAAGTCTGGAAATACAGATCTACTCTACAAATCTATAACTCACAATACAAAGGTGATACAAACATAGAAACAAAATTATCATACTTGGAAAAGCATAACATTTTCACTGACACCTGTCATGGCATATCTAGCACGAGTCATTTCCATTGTATCAAATAGGTATTGATAATTTAAAAAAAATATAAAATGTCTCACAATTCCATACAGTGTCACACTTGGTAAAGTAGTGAATTCCCAGGACCAGCTCCCCCGGTCCTTGAAGATGCTGAACACTGTGCTTATGATGTATTGAAATACCCACATATCTGCTGGGAACACACACAGACAGACACTGTGTCAGTCTGTACCCCTATGTTCACTCTTCTAGAAAATTATGATCAATTTTGTACACAGAATGGCATTTTGAAAACACATAATCTACTGAATATTATCCTGTTAAAATATGTAGCAACACTGTATGTAAATTTTTGAGATTTTACTGTATGATATTACTGAAAAAGTTACAATTCCGGGGAACACCCACAGACCAGTTCCTCGGAGACAGCAAGACAAACAGTTGGTCAAACAGCCATTCTGCGGCAGGGGGAAGGTGTGGAGACATTTACATTCCATCAGAGGGACACTTGAAGCTCATATCAACAACAGACAGCCTGGCACCATGACTCAGCTGAGAACTGAAGTTGTTTCTAGTAAAAAGGACTGAATTATAAAAAGAAATGAGGAAAATACTTGAGACTCTCTCTCTCCCCTTCCCCTCTGCTCATGACAACTTCTGAAGAACTGAACTTGGGCAGCAGGTGCGGGTTAGGGGGGCAGCGGGGGCGAGGGGACAGCAGGGGAGGAGAGGGGAGGGGGGAGCCTCCCCAGCCGGGAGCTCAATAGCCGGGCAGGCTGGGCCCGCGGGTCGGATGTGGCCTGCGGGCCGTAGTTTACCCACCCCTGATTTACAGGTTAGTTTGTGTTTTCTCTTGCATTTCTTTTGTAAACAATTCTGACTTGTATGCCTCTTTACCTGTAGTCACTTAAAATCTTTTTTTTTGGTAATTAACAATTTTGTTTTATTGTTTTATCCAACTAGTGTGTTTGGATTAAAGTGTGTTGGAAACTGCATTTGGGATGTAGCGGGGTGGACCCCCACTCCTGCTCTGAAGGGTTAAAAGCAGCCCTGGGAGGGGGCTGTGGCTGGAGAAAGCAGCTTTTAGGCTGGGCTGATTGGGGGAAGTGGCTGCAGCTGGGGCCACGCCCCAAACAGACTCAGCTGCCCTATAAAGGCAGAGAAGCCAGGGGCAGATAGAGTCTCTCTCTGTTTGTAGAGGGAGATGGGCCTAGCTGCAGGGAGCTAGACACAGGGTACCTGAGTGGAGCAGGGCTGGGGAAAGGCAGAGGAGCTGGGGAGCTCCAGCCTGGAAAGCCCCAGGCCGAGGCCTAGCAGAAGGCAATAGGTACTGGGGGGTTGCAGAGGGCAGCCCAGCGGTAGGCAAAGGCAGCAGGTCCAAACCCTCCTTGCCAGTGATGAGTGGCTGATCCTGCAGTCTGCCCCAGGGTGTAGGGCTAGACGATGACTGGCCTTATACTGAGCCGAGGTGGGAATAGAGGGTGGGAGTTCCCTGGGGAGGGGAGACCCTAAGACTGAGGGGTTACTGCCAGAGGGCAGCACCCCAGGTAAAAGGGGCACCAGGTCCAGGGAGGGACACGGGGGGCCAGAGGACAGGCGGATCACTGGCCTGCAGAGGGTGCGCTGGAGCTGGAATGAGCTAAATCCGAGAAGTCACCAGCAGGGGGTGCCGCAGGGATGAGTCCACTCATCTACATGGGATAACAAGGCTGGTGCATGTCAGTTTCCACTGATGAAATGACAGACTTCATATGAGCTTGCCTTGTTCAGTAGTGTGCTGGACAGGGAAAGATGCACATTTCTGGGGGAAGTCTGGGAACAGAGACTTTTCTGGGGTTTTCCTGTGCTGCACTGTAACTCATGAGTCGCTGACTAGCAGCACTCAATACTGTGTAGCTGGGAGAGAGTTACATGCTGGAGACTGTGTGTTAACTGCCCAGGAGCGGCTGCTCTCACAGTAAAACAGTGTAAAAATCACCCAAGCTTGGGAAACTGAGGGGACACAGCTGTTCAACACTCCAGATTGCACTGTGGTTAACGTCACAGACACTCAATTTCAAAGAGGCTCCCAAAACACAGAGAAAGTAAATCCATGTCCCAGAAATCCAAGACTCCAGACAGAGGGCAAGTCTCCCTGCCACTGCTTCTTCCTGACGGAGAGGTCCAGAGACAATGAGAGAGTCCTGGGGAAGCTGGGAACAGTAACCATGGGCTGGTGGGGTTCAGTGGAGAAAGGGAACAGGAAGGGCAGGGATAGTACTGAATGCAGGATCTCAGCAGTACTAGATGTCAGGATAGCACATAGTGCAGCCCATTGGAAAACATAATCCCAACTAGACATACAAAATGATGAGGTCTAAATTAGCAGTTTCCACTCAGAGAGATCTTGGAGTCATGGATAGTTCTCTGAAAACATCCACGCAACGTGGAGCAGCAGTCAAAAAGCAAACGGAATGTTGGAATCATTAAGCAAGGAATAGAAAAGACAGAAAATATCATATTGCCTGTATATAAATCTATGGTGCGCCCACATCTCGAATACGGCTGTGGGAGCTGGATTTTATAACGTACTGTGAGAATTAATGTATGATTTGATTTCATCCTGTCAGCCACCCTTTTTGAATAGCAGAAAGGAATGACAGACCAGAACAATCCTTCTGACTGATTATGGTCACCTTTTGTTTTAGGATAAGTTACACTGTCTACTATGGTTTCCTCTATGTATTACAAATTAGGCACTCTAGGTAAA
This sequence comes from Mauremys mutica, assembly GCF_020497125.1. NCBI lineage: Eukaryota > Metazoa > Chordata > Testudines > Geoemydidae > Mauremys > Mauremys mutica. The sequence continues at coordinate 16,374 of NW_025422934.1, forward strand.
TCTACATTTCTTTGTTTTAAGGTTTAGTAAGTAAGAGACAGGATTCTCTATTGTGTCTATGTTAAGTAGATTAGAGAAACATTGAAGGCAAGGTTTCATTTGCAATGCCTTTTTGCTCGATATAAAATACTACTGTTTGTATCCTCAGTGGGTTTGTGTGAATGAGGATGTATGCATCAGGAAAAGAGAAGGTGTAAAGGCCATTGTTACAGCCAGAGTCAAGGAAGGAGTCAAGAGACTTAAAGGACATCAAAGAATCATCAACGCGCATCCATAATGAAGGGCAGATTGATGACCCTGAGGTAAAGGCTGGCACCCCTGAGGACAATTGATTAAATGAGAACAAAGGACAGGTTGACCCTCTCGGAGGTGAATTGGAATGTTTACACCAGTTAAGAAGTAACCGATCACAAACTGACACAGCAAAATCCATAGAGTTCAACAAAGGAAAAAAGCCTATAAGAACCAGGGTGCTTGGCCATGGGACTTTGGGTTTGTCTTGCCACACTCCAGGAGCACTGGATCGTGACCGACAAGAGCCCAGCCCCACACTCGTGCTCAATCTAACTGGCCATTAGATTGACGCGAGCTACAAGAGACTGGTAACTATGAACATCACGGGTGGGTGACTAAAAAGCATATGCTAACTGTTGTATTCTCAATAAATGCTGTGTATTTACCTTCCTCTACAAAGATCCTATGTGCTTTGTAGGAGCATAACACTGCATGCAGATGTGGTCGCCCCATCTCAAAGAAGTTTACTTGTGCAAACAGGAGATATTTGACACTGTGTGACACTGCTCCTGTGCTCTGTTCCCAAACTGTTCTGCAGCAGAGGAGGGTCTGTGGCAGTGTGTGTGGGTCACTGGCATATTGGGGTGATGCAGAGACAGGACAGAGCAGAGGTGGCATTGTGGGGCTGGCATGAACCGTATCTCTTCATTTCCCCTTCCAAGAACCGAGGGGACAGGAATCCTTACCCAGCGAGGTCACATTCTCATAGTTCTCCTGCATGACGTCTCTGTAGAGGGCTCTCTGAGCAGAGTCCAGCAGAGCCCACTCTTCCCTGGTGAAATACACAGCCACCTCCTCAAAGGTCACTGGCCTCTGAAAGAGCAAGAGTCCAACACTCAGTACCTGCTGCCCCACTCACAACCCCACTATTTGTGGGGAGAGGAGCCAATCAAATGCAAGCTCTGGGTGGATCACAGTCAGAGTCCCACCCCCACTCCACTCAAAGCATCCGGGAAACACCAAGTTAAGGGGACAAAGCAAGAGCCCCTTGTCTCTCTCAGCAGATCCATCACACGCCTACTAGCCACAGACCGATACAGGAGATGGAGCCCCTAGCAGGAACCAGGGAGAGCTCCCTGGTAGGAAGCCCAACACCCTCCCCATTGTGAGGAGCTGGATATGAAGGGAGGGGAATCTCCCCTAAACCTCACTGGTGGGTGCCCCCTTCATATCTCACAGCAGCCGCTGGTTAGTCAGGTCAGGCTCCAGCACTGGGAGTCTGGTCAGTTTTCCTAGCCCCATGTAGGAGGGTTATTTTCTGTTTCACAAATTAGGGTATTTCCACCTCCTAATCTCATGGGTCTGTTACTAGAATCTGGCCCATTCATTAAACTCCCCCCAGCAGAAATGTCACAAGCTGTCCTCCTCCCTTCCCCACCTTGTGCATTTCCTGCCCCGCTCCAAACCAGACTGTGCAAATCTTCCCATCTCCGGTGTATTTGCTGTCCCTCTCCCTCCTGCAGGAACCCACCAGCAACCTCCCGACAATCCCTACCTGAACAGGCTCCTCTGCAGCCATTTCTCTCCCCTGTCCCATGGCAGGATGGGATGAGCTGGAGCGAAACATGGACGTCATTCTGCAGCCTGGGAAGGTGAGAAGGGCAGTTGTGGGGGTTACAGAACAGGCTTTAGTTAATTTCACAGGACGATTCTCCAAGGCCCTTTCCCTGCAGACAGACATCCTAGATTCTGCCATGCTGGGAAATGCTCAATCTCTTTATTACAGTGTGGAGCTGGCCCCTCCTGCCAGGCTAAGCCCACAGAGAGGTTTTTAACCTCCCTTCTGCCTCCCCCGATCGCATAACAAAGTCTCTGAACACAAGGCTAGAAAAGAGCAGAACCAAAGGAGTCACTGTGGGGGATTCCCTCTGACACTGTCCCCAGGGCAGTCACACCCCAGCAGGGGGAATATGGAGTCAAGAACCAGCTTTTCCTCTGTCTGATCCTTTTCTTGATCAGTGGAAAGTGGTTCTGCCCAGGGATGCTGCAATACATGTGTCCGGGTGGACTAGAGAGCTGGAAATCTCTCCACCCACTCATTTCTCCCACTGCCCCTTTCAGTCTCTCCTTCCCCTGTCCTCTCTCCCTGCTCCTCTGGCTGGGACAGTCCCATTCCTGGGGGCTTTGCTCTCCCAGGGCTGGATTTGCTCCTGGCAATTGCTATTGGGAGGAGAAATGACGAGGGGCTGTTTGTGCAGAGTCACTTTCTTGCCAGTCCCCAGCACTTTCCCTGAGGTCTTTCAATAACCTGGAGTCCGTAGCTCAGAATTTGTATTAACAGGGCCCAGGGCTGCCCCAAGGGGCTAGGACCAGCTGGAGAAAGTCATCACCTGGGCCTGGCAGAGAAGCAGCTTTAATTAAGGTCACTTCCCAGCACAGAACCCTGCTGGGGGAGCAGCAGCTGCTAAGCCTGGTCTCCCAGATCACAATGGAGCCCCCTTCCCACCTGCTGCACCCCCCAGATCTAGGACAAGGACTGGGGGTGGGGGGCATGAATATTCCCTGCGGGACCAGAAGTTCCTGCAGTTTTCAAGAGGGGAGAAAAGCAAAATCTGTGATTTCACCTGACAGTGTTTGGTAAGTGGATAGAAAGTTATCAGGGTGAGTGGGCCTGGCTGGGGGCTGCCTGGCCACGCTTGGAGCCAGGATTGTGGCACAAACTGATCCGGGAGCAGGATCAGGGTTAGCAGCAGCCCCCAGACACCCCCCAGTACCCAGAGCCGGGCCCCCAAACACCCCCACAGCCCCAGGCAGGGTCCTGCCAGATCTTCCCTGGCCCCCAGTCCCCAGAGTCCATGGCCAGGGGCCCCAGACACCCCCAGAGCCCCCACCAGCCCCAGGGAGAGCTGGGCACTGGCGAAGGGGAGAGAAAATGGGGCACAATCGGGGGGGGGCAGGGAACTGCTCAGGGGTGGGGGGAGGGGGGGTCACCCTGGGGGCTGCTCGTGGCTCTCTAGGGAGAAAGGGGGCAGGGCGGGGGGTCCCCACGGGGGGGGGCAGCGGTAAATCCGAGGGGATCTCAGCCCCCCCCCTTTCTCTCCCCGCCCCTCGGGGGTCACCGGCTCCCACCCCCCGGCCATGTCCGGGCTGCACCGACACTTCCCCGCCCCGCCTCCTTCCCAGCCCCCCCGGGGCCGCCCCGCCCCCGGGCTCGCGGGGGGGGGGCGGTTAATGAAGGTCTCTCCCGCCGCGATCTGCGCATGCCCAGAGCCCCAGCGGCACAAACCCTTCTCCGGCCCGGGAGAGGCTCCAACGGCCCCGCACGACCCAGGCAGAACCGCAGCGCCCCGCGCGCGTTCGCGCTCCGGCTCCCTTACCGACGTCACTTCCGGTCCAGGGAGAGTCCGGAACTACATCTCCCAGCCTGCCCCGGGGGCGCGTCCGCCCTCTCCAGCCCGGGTGAGGGAGGGGTCAGCAGCTGGAACTGCGCATGCTCCGTGCGAGCCCCGCTGGGGGCGGGAGAACAAAGCTGCTGCTGCCGCCTCCGTGTGAGCCGGTGAGTGAGAGACCCCGGGGGGGGGGACGTGACTCTGCCCCGGGGAACCTGGGAGAAGCCTCGGAGGGACGCGCGGGGCGGGGAGTTAATTGGCTCCTGTCCCTGTTGGCGCCTCTCGCTCCCGGTACAGAGTCTCTCCGGTTCTGCCCCGTTTCTCTCTCGGGCTGTAACATCCGGGGAGATTCGCCCCCCCCCGTGATCCGCTCTCTCGGCTCCCCTGTTCCCCCCCCCCCGTTTTACCTGCTGCGATTTGTCCTTGGCCGGGTGGGAAATTGTTGCCCTGGGTCAGTCCCCAGCACGTGGCTGCCCCTGGCGTGGGGGGGGGGGGTGAGATGCCGGTTCTCTGCCGGGGGGGGGGGCGGGAGGGGCACGTGTCCCCTGTGGGGGCTGCCTGGACCCCGGTTTCCCAATCCCAGTTACTGCCCCCAACTACCACCACAGCCACCTGCCCATCCCCCACTGCTGCCCCTTTCCCTCATCCAGGGACCTGCCAGCTCCCCCCACCCCCCCTTTGCCCTTTTAAAGCAGCTCCTCACAGGGCTCCCTGCTGCCCGTGGGAATGGTGGGGGGGAACCATCACTTTCTGTATATGTATTGGATAGTAATATAAAATCCAGTCCAACAGCCCCCCTTTTCCCTCTAGTTATGTAGCAGTAATATAAAATCCCCTCAGATCTCGGCGGTGTTCATAGACTATCAGGGTTGGAAGGGACCTCAGGAGGTATCTAGTCCAACCCCCTGCTCAAAGCAAGAACAATCCCCAACTAAATCCTCCAACAGATTTTTACCTTCCAGCTCCCCCCCCTCTTAAATCAGCTCCTCAAAGGGCTCCCTGCTGCCCATGGGAGGAATGGTGGCAGAGGGAGGTGCTATCACTTTGTGTTTATGTATTGGATAGTAATATAAAATCCAGTCCAACAGCCCCCCTTTTCCCTCTAGTTATTTAACAGTAATATAAAATCCCCTCAGATCTTGGTGGTGGTCATAGAATCATAGGGTTGGAAGGGACCTTAGGAGGAATTTAGTCCAACCCTCTGCTCAAAGCAGGACCAATCCCCAACTAAATCCTCCAACAGATTTTTACCACAGATTTCTAAATGGCCCCCTCAAGGATTGAACTCACAACCCCGGGTTTAGCAGGCCAGTGCTCAAACCACCGAGCTATCCCTCCCCCCTCTCATGTTATCAACTGTGTAGTTTCTGACACGTATTCTCTGCAAATCTCAAAGATTGATAAAAATTATCCTAAACCCCACTTTTTCTCTAATTGTCTCTTTCTAAATGACTATGGCCTGAGATTTTTCCCTGTCTCTCTAATTATAAAATACTAAGAAAATCTCAAATTTACACCTTTTCTCAGATTCCTGAACATGGATATAAAATGTTGGCAAATGTTGCCCATTTTCTCTCTATTCAGTTATCAAATATTGATGTGAAACACTCAGATTTTACCTCCTATCAACAACTGATATAAAATCCCTCTGATTTTCCACTTTCCTCTCTAAACGGATTTAATACCCATCAAATCCAGAGGCCTCCCCCTGTTTGGGGGATCAGTGGTTCCCAGCTGGTAACAGGAGATTTGGCTGGACCCTTTTCTTTTCTCCAGCTGGCACTGGGTGAGGAGGTCACTCTGAGTGCAGCGTGGGTCCAGAAGTGTCCCAAAGCCCATGACAAATGGCCTCTGGGAGGGGTTGCTTCCCGCAGTGCGAAGATGTAGCTAGTGACAGGGCATGGACCTTTCTTGCCCTTCCATTCTCCTGTTAAAGCAGCACCGCCCAGGGATCCCTCTGCCCGTGTGACTGGCCAGCAGGGGGCAGTGATAACTTTCTATCCACTTAGCAGACACAGTGAGGTAACTGTTGCTGGGGTAGGGGATGGGGCATCTGTGTGGGGAGATTGCAGCTGGAGCTGAAGGGGCATTGTGGGAGGGGGAGGCCTCTGGGTGACTGGGCAGGGGGTTCTGGAGGTTTGGGGGGGTGGGTTCTGATGTGCCCAGCCCTGAGGCTGTGGGTCCTGGAGGTGGGTAGCACTGGGGACTTGTTGGTGCAGAACAGTGAGGGTGGGCGTCTCTTGGGGAGGCGGGGCAGGGGGCTGGAGGGAGCCTGGTGCTGTGCCAGGGGCTCAGTCGTGCCCAATGCACAGAACTGGGTGGGGGAGTGCCAGGAGCTAGGTCGGGATGCCAGGCAAGCAGAGTGAGGGGTCCCGTTGTAAAGCATCAGGGGGTCCCAGGCAAATGGCCTGGCAGGTCCTGCTGGAAGACAGGTGGGGTCCTAGGCAGGCAGTAGGGGAATCCTGGGCAGGCAGTGAGGGAATGAATTCCCAGTGAGGGGTCCCCTGGGGGGGTGGTCCCTGGCTGTTGGGGGCTCTTGGTGGGGGGAACCTTTAGGATTCCCAGCCTGCCAGTGATGGTCTGGTGGGGCTTCTCTGGCCAGTGGGGTGCTGAGGGGTATCTGGAGTTCCTGTTCAGGGATTTTGGTGGTTGGGTCCCAGGGAATATCTGGTGGGACTCTGGCTGCGGGGTCTGGGCTCTGGGTACTGGGGGTGTCTGGGGGGCCCTGGATGGAGGCTCTGGGGGCTGCTACTAACCATGCTCCTTCTAGCTCATCAGCTTGTGCCAGAATCCTGACTCCAAGCACATCCCAGCATTCCCCAGCCAGGCCCAGTCACCATGATAACTTTCTAGCCACTTATCAAACATCTTGAAAACTCCAGGACCTTCCAGTTCCATTGGGAAAATTTGTGCCCTGAGTCTAGATCTTGCGGGAGCGGCAGGTGGGAAGGGGGCTAGAAATGCCACACAATGGTCTCTTCCACAACATTCTGGACTCATTCATTCTGAAATCTGGTTTCATTGAGACCATTGTTAATCCAGAGTCACTGCATGGAAAGACAAGGAGTGACTCCAGATGGACAGTGGGGCAAATGAGATCAGCAGTTCTCCCTGTGAGGAGGGGCTCTCATTAGCTGCTCTCCCCAGAGAGCTAAAGGAGGGAAGCTGCTCAAACGCTCTGTCCCTCTCTGCCCGGGATATTGGGGTTCAGCTTCCTGGGTCAGATGCTGCAGCCTCCATTGTGATCTGGGAGACCAGGCATGTATTGCAGCATCCCTGGGCAGAACCACTTTCCAGTGATCAAGAAAAGGATCAGACAGAGGAAAAGCTGGTTCTTGACTCCATATTCCCCCTGCTGGGGTGTGACTGCCGGGGGGTCAGTGTCCGAGGGAATCCCCCACAGTGACTCCTTTGGTTCTGCTCTTTTCTAGCCTTGTGTTCAGAGACTTAGTTATGAGATTGGGAGAGGGAGAAGGAAGGTTAAAAATCTCTCTGTGGGCTTAGCCTGGCAGGAGGGGCCAGGTCTACACTGTAATACAGAGATTGAGCATTTTCCCAGGATGGCAGAATCTAGGATGTCTGTCTGCAGGGAAAGGGCCTGGGGGAATCGTCCTGTGACATTAACTAAAGCCTTTTCTGAAACCTCCACAACTGCCCTTCTCACCCTCCCACGCTGCAGAATGACGTCCGTGTTTCACTCCAGCTCATCCCATCCTGCCATGGGACAGGGGAGAGAAATGGCTGCAGAGGAGCCTGTTCAGGTAGGGATTATCGGGGGGTTGCTGGTGGGTTCCTGCAGGAGGGAGAGGGACAGCAAATACACCGGAGATGGGAAGATTTGCACAGTCTGGTTTGGAGCGGGGCAGGAAATGCACAGGGTGGGGAAGGGAGGAGGACAGCTTGTGACATTCCTGCTGGGGGGAGTTTAATGAATGGCCCAGATTCTAGGAACAGACCCATGAGATTAGGAGGTGGAAATACCCCAATTTCTGAAACAGAAAATAACCCTCCTACATCGGGCTAGGAAAACTGACCAGACTCCCAGTGCTGGAGCCTGACCTGACTGACCAGCCGCTGTGAGATATGAAGGGGGCACCCACAAGTGAGGTTTAGGGGAGATTCCCCTCCCTTCATATCCAGCTCCTCACAATGGGGAGGGTGTTGGGCTTCCTACCAGGGAGCTCTCCCTGGTCCCTGCTAGGGGCTCCATCTCCTGTATCGGTCTGTGGCTAGTAGGAGTGTGATGGATCTGCTGGGAGAGAAAAGGGGCTTTCGCTTCATCCCCTTAACCTGGTGTTTCCAGGATGCTCTGAGTGGGGTGGAGGTGGGACTCTGACTGTGATCCACCCAGAGCTTGCATTTGATTGACTTCTCTCCCCCACAAATAGTGGGGCTGTGAGTGAGGCAGCAGGTACTGAGTGTTGGACTCTTGCTCTTTCAGGGGCCAGTGACCTTCAAGGAGGTGGCTGTGTATTTCTCCAGGGAAGAGTGGGCTCTGCTGGACCCTGATCAGAGAGCCCTCTACAGAGAGGTCATGCAGGAGAACTATGAGAATGTGACCTCGCTGGGTAAGGATTCCTGTCCCCTCAGTTCTTGGAAGGGGAAATGAAGAGATACGGTTCACGCCAGCCCCACAATGCCACCTCTGCTCTGTCCTGTCTCTGCATCACCCCAATATGCCAGTGACCCACACACTGCCACAGACCCTCCCCTGCTGCAGAACACAGGAACAATATTGCACAGTGTCAAATATCTCCTGTTTGCATAAGTAAACTTCTTTGAGATGGGGCAACCACATCTGCATGCAGTGTTATGCTCCTACAAAGCACACGGGATCTTTATAGAGGAAGATAAACACGCACACGCGCGCACACACACACACACACACACACCCTCTGCCAGAACAGTTCATAGTTACCAGTCTGTTGTAGCTCGAGTCAATCTAATGGCCAATTACACTGAGCACGAGTGTGGGGCTGGGCTCTTGTCGGTCGCAATCCAATGCTCCGGGAGTGTGGCAAGATGAACCCAAACTCCCATGGCCAAGCACCCTGGTTCTTATAGGGTTTTTGCCTTTGTTGAAGTCTATGGATTTTGCTGTATCTGTTTGTGATCGGTTACTACTTAACTGGTGTAAACATTCCAGTGCACCTCCGAGAGGGTCAGCCTGTCCTTTGTTCTGATTTAATCAATTGTCCTCAGGGGTGCCAGCCTTGACCTCAGGGTCATCAATCTGCCCTTCGTTATGGATGCGCGTTGTTGATTCTTTGATGTCCTTTAAGTCTCTTGACTCCTTCTTCCTTGACTCTGGCTATAACAATGGCCTTTACATCTTCTCTTTTCCTGATGCATACATCCTCATTCACACAAACCCACTGAGAATACAAACAGTAATGTTTTATATCGAGCAAAAAGGCATTGCAAATGAAACCTTGCCTTCAATGTTTCTCTAATCTACTTAACATAGACACAATAGAGAATCCTATCTCTTATTTACTAAACCTTAAAACAAAGACATGTAGATTTAACTAGAGTGCCTAATTTGTAATACATAGAGGAAACCATAGTAGACAGTGTAACTTATCCTAAAACAAAAGATGACCATAATCAGTCAGAAGGATTGTTCTGGTCTGTCATTCCTTTCTGCTATTCAAACAGGGTGGCTGACAGGATGAAATCAAATCATACATTAAATTCTCACAGTACATTATAAAATCCAGCTCCTACAGCCGTATTCGAGATGTGGGTGCACCATAGATTTATATACAGGCAATATGATATTTTTTGTCTTTTCTATCCCTTGCTTAATGATTCCCAGCATTCCGTTCGCTTTTTGACTGCCGCTGCACATTGCGTGGATGTTTTCAGAGAACTATCCATGACTCCAAGATCTCTCTCTTGAGTGGAAACAGCTAATTTACACCTCATCATTTTGTATGTATAGTTGGGATTATGTTTTCCAATGGGCTGCACTATGTGCTATCCTGACATCTAGTACTGCTGAGATCCTGCATTCAGTACTATCCCTGCCCTTCCTGTTCCCTTTCTCCACTGAACCCCACCAGCCCATGGTTACTGTTCCCAGCTTCCCCAGGACTCTCTCATTGTCTCTGGACCTCGCTGTCAGCAAGAAGCAGTGGCAGGGAGACTTGCCCTCTGTCTGGAGTCTTGGATTTCTGGGACATGGATTTACTTTCTCTGTGTTTTGGGAGCCTCTTTGAAATTGAGTGTCTGTGACGTTAACCACAGTGCAATCTGGAGTGTTGAACAGCTGTGTCCCCTCAGTTTCCCAAGCTGGGGTGACTTTTACACTGATTTACTGTGAGAGCAGCCGCTCCTGGGCAGGTAACACACAGTCTCCAGCATGTAACTCGCTCCCAGCTACACAGTTTTTAGTGCTGCTAGTCAGCGACTCAGGAGTTACAGTGCAGCACAGGAAAACCCCAGAAAAGTCTCTGTTCCCAGACTTCCCCCAGAAATGTGCATCTTTCCCTGTCCAGCACACTACTGAACAAGGCAAGCTCATATGACGTCTGTCATTTCATCAGTGGAAACTGACATGCACCAGCCTTGTTATCCCATGTAGATGAGGGGACTCACCCCTGCGGCACCCCCTGCTGGTGACTTCTGGGAATTAGCTCATTCCAGCTCCAGCGCACCCTCTGCAGGCTGGTGATCCGCCTGTCCTCTGGCCCCCCATGTCCCTCCCTGGACCTGGTGCCCCTTTTACCTGGGGTGCTGCCCTCTGGCAGTAACCCCTCAGTCTTGGGGTCTCCCCTCCCCAGGGAACTCCCACCCACTATTCCCACCTCGGCTCAGTATAAGGCCAGTCATCGTCTAGCCCCACACCCTGGGGCAGGCTGCAGTATCAGCCACTCATCACTGGCAAGGAGGGTTTGGACCTGCTGCCTTTGCCTACCGCTGGGCTGCCCTCTGCAACCCCCCAGTACCTATTGCCTTCTGCTAGGCCGCAGCCTGGGGCTTTCCAGGCTGGAGCTCCCCAGCTCCTCTGCCTTTCCCCAGCCCTGCTCCACTCAGGTACCCTGTGTCCAGCTCCCTGCAGCCAGGCCCATCTCCCTCTACAAACAGAGAGAGACTCTATCTGCCCCTGGCTTCTCTGCCTTTATAGGGCCAGCTGAGTCTGTTTGGGGCCTGGCCCCAGCTGCAGCCACTTCCCCCAATCAGCCCAGCCTAAAAGCTGCTTTCTCCAGCCACAACCCCCTCTCAGGGCTGTTTTTAACCCTTCAGGGCAGGAGCGGGGATCCACCCCGCTACATCCCAAATGTAGTTTCCAACACACTGTAATCCAAACACACTAGTTGGATAAAACAATAAAACAAGATTGTTAATTACCAAAAAAAAAAGATTTTAAGTGACTACAGGTAACGAGGCATAAAAGTCAGAATTGTTTACAAAAGAAATGCAGATAAAACACAAATATATTTGTTAGTCTCTAAGGTGCCACAAGTACTCCTGTTCTTTTTACAAACTAACATGTAGGTCAGGGGTAGGTAAACTACGGCCCGCAAGCCACACCCAGCCTGCTCGGCCCCTGAGCTCCCGGATGGGGAGGCTCCCCTCTCCCTCCCCTCCCCTCCTGTTCCCTCGCCTCTGCTGTCCCACTGCAGACTCAACATGCCGCACCACCAGCGCTCTGGCCCACCACTCCTGGGCAGTGTTGCAGCGGTGGGGCTGCGAGCTCCTACTGCTCTGAGTGGCATGGTAAGGGGGCTGGTCTGCGCGCTCCTGAGGGACCTCGTATCTAGCTCCGGCGAGCCGCGTGGCTGTGGTAAGGGGGCCAGGGGGTTGGATAAGGGGCAGAGAGTCCTGGGGGGCAGTCAGGGGACAGGGAGCAGGGGACGATTGGGCGGGCGGTCAGGGGATGGGGAACAGGGGGGTTGGATAGGCATAGGAGTCCCGGGGTCTGTCAGGGGGCAGGGGTGTGGATATGGGTTCATATCCAGGACCCCACCCCCTACCCAACCCCGCTGCTACCTGTCCCTTGACTGCTCTGACCTCTATCCACCCCCCTGCCCACTGACAGACCCTTGGGACTCCCACACCGATCCAACCGCCGTCCCCCCAGAACCTCCGCCCCATCCAACTGTCCCCTGACTGCCCCCTGGGACTCCCTGCCCCTTATCCAACGCCCCCACCTCCTTACCATGCCGCTCAGAGCAGCGTGTCTGGCAGCCACGTGGGCCACGCAGAGCCAGACACACTGCCCAGCAGGAGCGCACAGCCCCGCCCCGCAGGAGCGCTGCCCGCATGGTGGTGTGGCTGCGGGGGAGGGGCTAGCCTCCCCAGCCAGGAGCTCAGGGACCGGGCAGGACGGTCCTGTCGGCTGGATGTGGCCCGTGGGCCGTAATTTGCCCATCCTTGATCAAGGGCATAAACCTATTGAGTCAGCAAGACATGCAGGGGTATGTCTGTGTGCTGAGACCTACGAGGCTTTTCCATGCCATGTGCTGTGAAGCTTGTGTTTGGGACACAGGAAGTACAAGCCACATGGCAAAAGGAATATAAAGGGCAGCTGCATCATCTCCATTTTGTCTTCAATCCCTCTTCCTACCTCTGGAGCAACTTCTCTACAAATTGAAGCCTGGAACAAAGGACTGAAAGACCCATCGAACTTGTGGATGTGTTCCAGACGGACTTTCAAGCCAGCAGCTCAACAATACTGCTAATAACCTGATATATAGATTTTGGAATGCATCTCACTGCTTTTCCATTTAACAACTTTTTTTGTGTCGTGTCCTGTCTTGTCTTTCCATGCTAAAGGATTGGCTGGCAGTGTGGTCTTTTGGGTAAGATCCAAACCTATAGTGATCTTGTAATGTGGCTGACCTTTTGGGGTCAGAAAAACATTTTGTATATGAGCAGAGTTTTTAAATAACCTCTCACTGTACTGGATCTAGGTGCTGATTGGGAGTCGGAGAACTGGAATGCAATAAAGGGGGCCGTGTGATTTCTTTTTTCAGCTTCTCGATAACCCGTGTGTGGGATCAGAAGCACAGTTTGTGACTGGTCGTTGAGTTTAACTTCAGTGTTAACCACCAGTTTTGGGAGCATCTGCTCTCCCTTTTTCATCCTGCCCTGACCCTGGCATTTTCAGTGTGGACTGCCCCAGGCACACCCGTCACACTAAGCACTGAAGTTAAATTAATAGTGTTTTTTTATGACAAAGTTATGAAATCAAGTGACCTCCTTTGTTTTCTTTCATCTGAGCAGGGTTTCCAATTTCCCAACCTGATGTGATCTCCCAGCTGGAACAAGGGGAAGAGCCATGGGTCCCAGACCTCCAAGGTTCAGAGGAAAGAGAGATCCTGAGAGCTCCCTGCACAGGTGAGGCAATATTAAACCAACTGAGAATCTGTAAGTGCCTGAAGGAAACATCTGGGATGCCCTACAATGCCCTTGGAAGGTCTCTCAGTTCAATATTGTCCCTAGCAGGGGTCGTATCCTTAGGGTAAATATAGCTCATGGCTTCCTGTAGACACTAGCAGACACCAGGCAGTAGCTTCCTCCCTTCCCCCTGTGAATTTGGATGGGATGTGAAGCCTGAATTGATCCCCTCCTCTCTCCTGTTTGGGGAAGAACTTGGGGGAGTTCAGTTCCTGATTTTTATTTGACGTCTCTCCAGTACTTGTATTGGTTTGGCCTTCCCCTTTCCATCCCTGTTTGAGGTTTCTGTCTCTATCACAGCAGGTGACGCAATGGTATGTGAGAAAGAGGAGCAGAATTCTCAGCAGGAAAATGTTGAGCAAGTGGATAAACACAGAGCATTATCACAAAGATCGAAAAGGAATGTGTCCTGGAGTCATAAGCAGGAAAAATCCCATGACATTCAGCACAGACCAGAAGGAGAGCAGGGAAACCAGCCAGGGGAGAAAGTGGGTAAATGTATTTCCTGTAAGGAAACTCGGAAGGACCTCAAGGAAACCACAACACAACAGGAAATCCTCAGCAGAAAGAGAAAAAATACATGCACTGAGTTTGGGGAAAACGTATGTGATTGCTCCATCCTTATAAAGCATCACAGAATCCACACAGGGAAGAGGCCCTATGAATGCAGTGAATGTGGGGAAAAATTCACTCGCAGCTCAGTCCTTATTAGACACCAGAGAATCCACACAGGGGAGAGGCCCTATGAATGCAGTGAGTGTGGAAAATGCTTCACTAGCAGCTCAGGCGTTTATCAACATCAGAGAATCCACACAGGGGAGAGGCCCTATGAATGCAGTGAGTGTGGAAAATGCTTCACTGACAGCTCATCCCTTTCTCAACATCAGAGAATCCACACAGGGGAGAGGCCCTATGAATGCAGTGAGTGTGGAAAATGCTTCACTAACAGTTCAGCCCTTTCTCAACATCAGAGAATCCACACAGGGGAGAGGCCCTATGAATGCAGTGTGTGTGGAAAATGCTTCACTTGCAGCTCAGGCCTTTATCAACATCGGAGAATCCACACAGGGGAGAGGCCCTATGAATGCAGTGAGTGTGGAAAATGCTTCACTGACAGCTCATCCCTTTCTCAACATCAGAGAATCCACACAGGGGAGAGGCCCTATGAATGCAGTGAATGTGGGGGAAAATTCAGTCGCAGTTCACACCTTATTACACATCAGAGAATCCACACAGGGGAGAGGCCCTATGAATGCAGTGAGTGTGGAAAATGCTTCACTAACAGTTCAGCCCTTTCTCAACATCAGAGAATCCACACAGGGGAGAGGCCCTATGAATGCAGTGAGTGTGGGAAAACCTTTATTACCAGCTCAGACCTTATTAGGCATCAGAGAATCCACACAGGGAAGAGGCCCTATGAATGCAGTGAGTGCGGGAAAAACTTCACTCGCAGCTCAAGCCTTTCTAAACATCAGAGAATCCACACCGGTGGGAGACCCTATAAATGCAGTGAGTGCGGGAAAACCTTCTGTGGGCACTTAGCCCATGTTAGTCATCAGAGAATCTGCAAGGGAGATCAACAACATAAACACCTCTAGGGCTATCAATACTTTTTTTTCTCTAATAATTTTCCTGATTCCCACATAGGATGTGAGGTTGGATGGACCTTTACTATCTGCCAACAGTGGCCAATGCTAGGTGCCCCAGAGGGACTGAATCTAACAGGTAATGAGCAAGTGATCTCTCTCCTGCCATCCATCTCCACCCTCTGACAAACAGAGGCTAGGGACACCATTCCTTACCCATCCTGGCTAATAGCCATTCATGGACTTAACCTCCATTAATTTATCTGCAAAAAGAACAAGGAGTTCTTGTGGCACCTTAGAAACTAACAAATTTATTTGAGCATAAGCTTTTCTGGGCTAAAACCAACTTCACTGGATGCATGCAGTGGAAAATACACACACACACTCAGAGAGGACATGAAAAATTGGGTGTTGCCATACACACTATAACGAGAGTGATCAGTTAAGGTGAGCTATTATCAGCAGGAGAAAAAAACCTTTTGTAGAGGTTTTCGTGGCCTTTGAGAAAGCAAGATAGAGCTTTGGAAGACCCAGCAGGGTTTGTGGCCCAGGAATTGTTCTCAGATTCCACTGAGACTTCAACTCAGATTGCAGGATTCAAAGTCCTGAGTGCTGGCCCTTACACCATGGGACCAGCAGAGCACCTGTTGATTACTGTAGACTTCCAGCAGGGAGGACTCTGTGGGCAGGGGCGGCTCTAGGCATTTTGCTGCCCCAAGCACGGCAGACAGGTTGCCTTCGGCAGCTTGCCTGCGGGAGGTCCGCCGAAGTCGCAGGACCAGCGGACCCTTCGCAGGCAGGCCGCCGAAGGCAGCCTTCCTGCCGCCCTCGCGGTGACCGGCAGAGCACCCCCCGTGGCTTGCTGTCCCAAGCATGTGCTTGGTGTGCCGGGGCCTGGAGCCGCCCCTGTGTCTGGGGACAATTTTTTCTGGCAGGGAGGACTCAGTGGGAACATGCCTCTCTGGCCAGCCCTGCATTTGCTGAAAAAGTCAGCACACAGCACTTTGCTGCAGGCCCAGAGGCCTTTCTTCCTCCAGACTGTGAGGCCAGTGGACAGGTGAGGCAGTAGCACCTTCAGTCCCAGGCAGTAAAGGGCCCTTCCTGGGAAAGGCCATGTCCTGAAAAGGAAAAACTAAAGTCAAGGAGAGTCCTTCTAAAACTCTTTGGGTATGTCACAGGGGGAAAGTGTTTCTTTGCCTCACCAGGGACTTGAACCCTGGATCCTCAAATTAGAAGGCTGATGCGCTGCCAACTGAGCTAGCCAGGCTCACACTCTACAAAAAGCAAATTTTGTACAGAAGAGAAACTAGTCAAGAAAAATGAGGGCAGGAAACTATACAGAAAACCTGCTACTCTCGCTCTCTTAGCAGTCCTAGCCCCGCCTACTCCTCCATCTGGTGCCCTGAGGCCGTATTCTTTTTTTTGTTAAATATCAAATCCAGGAGAAAACACAGTTATACAAAGCAAAATGAAATCACAAACAGAAATGTCATTGGAAATACAGAAATAAAAAAGGAAAATGCAATTCCCATCACTTTATCATATCTGGGCCATTCCTGTATCGAGAGCACCCGCGAAGGTCCCTGTGTGCTTACGAGAAACGTGAAGGAACTCATACCACAGCCTGAACATGCAACTCAACTGCTCCCAGGTGCCGCAGTAAAACCCTTTCCCTGCTGTGAAGTTGCACTCCATAGGATTTTATTAAAGTATGCTAATGAGTGTGAATATAAAGTGACTGGACTATGCTTCATGCAAAAGGTCTCTTGTAAGGTATCATTACAAAGCTTATAATCTACTGTGTGTATTCATCCTATTGTATGAACCGATCATTCTTGGATCTGAAATTAGAAATATGAACTATAACTCTGAGGTCCTGTTGTAATGATGCAAAGTGTGGGCCATTAATAGTGGTTTGGACTCTTGATGGCTCCCATTAACCAGGACAATTGACTGGAGATGGCTCTGTCCTGCACCATCTGTGAGTCAGGCCAGGAAGAATGAAGGCTTGGGGGGGGGGGGGGTCTCACGGGACATGTGACCATGTCACCTGGTACAGGAATCCATCTTAAACCTGGGGCTCTTCCCCAGGAGAGAGACAAAAGATTCCTGCCTTGTACCAAAGCTCTATAAGAGGGTGGAACTGAACAAACATGCTGCAGTCATGAGACATCCCCCAGCTACCACCTGAGCTGGAACAAGGGCTATAGCAGGTGAAAAGATTGGGCCCAGACAAGAAATAAGTCTAGTCTTTGCAGATGGGACCTTTTCCTCCAGTGCTGGAGGATTTGCCCTTCTCATCTACCCTTGTCCCAAGCAGCACAGCAGGTAGGAATCTTAAATGTGCAGAGGAGACTTAGGAGCAGAAACCCCCCCAGACCTTCCATGCAGTTGGCACTTGCCCCTCACTGAGCAGGATTGAAACTCCTGCAGGGCAGGAGCAAAGCAGCAGGGTGAAAAGAACCTGGAGATGCTAGGATTGAACCCAGGACCTCTGCAGGCATGTGCTCTACCACTGAGCTACATCCCCAGATGGGCCATTTGTGCTATAGGTTACATTCAGAGCCCTCCTGTTTCCAGAGCACCTAGTGGCCTAAAAGCAGCATGAGGGACACATTCCCTGCTCTGAGGCCAAATCTGCTGTCCTGGAAGTTGCTGGTTCTTAGGGGTCACTCTGCTGCAAGGCCAGATTCGATGTGTGGGGCAGAGAGAGTGGGTGCCCTGGGCTCAGGGTGCAGAGATACACTCAGCCCTCTCCCCTGCATTGGGTGGGGGGTGCTGCCACCCCCTCCTGGAATGTAATGGGAGGGGAGGGGCGCTGTGAGTCGCTCAACACCTGACCCCGGTGGCAGCAGTGCTGTGGGGAGCTCCAGGTGTTTCTAGGATCTGCTCTTTCCACCTGCCTGTGAAGTCCAGCTTTCCCCAGCACATTCACTGCGGTGCAATTGGGTCACTGTTTCCATGGCTGAACAGCAAAGAATCACTCCCAGTTTCCCTTCTATCTGCGGCAGGATTAGCCTTGTCAGTGATTAATGAGGTGGATCTTGTTGTAGATTGTTATTCATTCCCCACCTTGACAATTCACACCGTCCCTTTCCCATGCAGATTCCCAGCACCTCGGTGATCCTGGTAGCAGGGGTTGGGTACTGAGATTTTCAGGGTCCTTTTTCCCCTCCACCTGGAGTGAACTCAGCTTTTCCCCCATCCCAGACAATCCATGAAATAACAACAGGGGCATAAAGAAAAGGGGAGGGAACATCTCACGGCCAGGGCTGGATGTGCCCAGGGCCCCCTGCTTGTCCATTGTTTCCCTGGAATTTGGCCTCCTGCTTTGCACAAGGGACAGCTCAGCTCAGCATCAATTAGGTGATTCTGGGAAGTTCGGGGTCCCCAGGCTCCCAAAGGAGGGAGAAGCAGGTCACCGCTGGAGCAGGTTAAAGCTGCAGAATGACAGTGGGGTCGCTGCCCCTGTGAACAGCTGCTGTAGCACCGCCTGGGCAGGACAGAGAGAGCCAGTTATAACCCCACCCCCCACCAGCCTGTATCGGGGGATGGGAGCACTCACACCCTGGGGACCCACCCACCAGAGATCTACTGGGAGGGAGAGTGGCACCCACACACCCAGGATCTTGTAGGGGTGGAGAAGGGCATCCACACTCCGGGATCCTCTGCAGAGGGACGGACACCCACACACCCAGGATTCTGTATGGGGGGCAGAGGTACCCGGACACCTGGACGGGGGATGGGGGTACCAAAACATCTGGGATCTTACCTGGGAGGACAGCGGCGCCTGCAGCTCGACATGAGATGGGGGCGGGGGAAGCAGGAGCGTTTCCCAGTTCCAGGCTGTCCCCGTCTGGCCAAGGCACAGAGCTCACAAGCAGAGTTTAAAGCTCCAGCTGCCAGGCTATAACACAAGCCAGGCCCCGTGGCTGGTGCCTGTGATCCCAGCGCCTGGGGAGGCTGAGGCTGGCGAACCGCTTGAGCTCAGGAGTTCTGGGCGGCAGGGGGCTGTGCCGATCGAGTGTCCGCACTAAGTTCAGCATCAATATGGTGATCCCGGGGAAGCTTGGGGTCCCCAGGTTGCCTAAGGAGGGGTGAACTGGCCCAGGTTAGAAACAGAGCAGGTCAAAACTCCCGTGCTGATCAGTAGTGGGGTTGCACCTGTGATTAGCCACTGCCGCATAGCCTGGGCAAGATAGTGAGACACGGTCTCTTTTTATACAGACACCCCCCGCAGAGCCTGGATGGGGGGATGGGAGCACCCACACGCTGGGGATTCTGAATTGGGAGGAGGGACACCCCTCTGCAACACTTGAAAAGAGGAACAGCGACACCCACACACCACAGAGCCTGGATGGGGGCAGGGGAACCACACACGGGAGCTAGTTCATGAGGTGGGGGACACACCCATATGCTCCATTGCACCATTCTTAATGAGAAGAACGGGGGCATCCGCACAACACGGATCCTTAACGAGCTGGGGGACACCCACACACTCCATTAACCAGGAGGGACAGGGGCACCAGACACCCCCCGTAGCATGGAGAACACCCACATCCACCGGATCCCTCATGGGGGGTAAGACAGAGGGGATTATAATGGGGCCCAGCGCACCCACGCACCAGGGATTGTTAAGGGTTGAATGGACAGGGACACCCACACACACTGAGATCACGTCCTTGGAGGAACGCAAACCCTCCACAGAAGGACCTGGTCTGTTCCATGATGGCAGCCCAGCCTGGGTGAGTCAAAGTCTCTTTTTATACAGGCACGCCCCAGAGATCCTGACTAGGGGGAGAGAGACACCCACCCACCAGAGATCCTTAATGGTCTAGGGTGCACCCACACACCAGGGATTCTTATGGGCGGGAAGAATGGAGACAGCCAGACACACTGAGATCACTTCCTCCCAGGAGCCTGGGCCAGACAGGGAGACACAGTCCCCCTTTACAGATCTGCCAGACAACCTTCCTCCCACCCCCTCCACAGAATGTTCTTATCTGGAGGTGAAGCCAGGGAAATCACATGGAGGATTCTTATCTGGGGAACTGGGGGGACCCACTTACCACCAGAGATTCTTAAGGGCAGGAGGAACAGGAACTCCCACCTCTGCAGCATGGGGGTGGGTCGCCTGCTGGGATCATCTGGGCATATTTCACCTCGTCAGTTCCCTGCCATTGCCTTGGGGGCCCCTTGTTCGCTGCCTCTGGCACCCAGTTTAGCCTCCTTCCTGAGAGCTGAAACGCTTTGATCTATCTAAGCTCTGTGGGATCAATATGTGTCATGGTGTAATTCTGTGTTATTCGGGGGTCAGACTAGCTGAGCTAATGACCCCTTCTGCCCTTAAACGCCATGAAAACATTTCCCTGGTTTCTCCTTGCGCCTGACAGACACCACGGTGAGGGGCCCAATAGAAGATCCTGGACACAGCGCTCTGGCTCTTACTTTACTTGGGGACGTCAGCGCTTTCCTAGCAAAGCTGCTGCTAAAGCGCTGGATTTGGGGAACGGTTCGGCTCCGATTCAGAGATCTGCCTGCGGGGTGTGAACCTGCCACGAGGAGCGGGAAACGCAACCAGCAACGGGAGGCGTTGGCTGAGCTCTAGGCTGCCCCCGTGTGGCCAACGCTTAGAACTGAGCAGCAGAGTTTAAAGCTGGCGCTGGGAGGGACCTGAACACGCGGGGCACGAAGGCTCCTGCGTGTAACGCTTGTTGGGTGGGCAGCTGAGTGTAGCTGATTGCCAGAGTTCAGGGCTGCACCCCGGGGTGCTGAGCAGGTGTCTGTGCTCAGATTAGTCTCGCTATGCTGGTTTCTGGGAAGTTTAGGGTCACCAGTTCCCCCTCGGGAGAGGGGAACCAGGTCAGCCCAGGAAGGGAGGCTGGCAAAACTCTGGTACCCATTGGGCAGTGGGACTGCCCCTGTGAAGAGCCGCTGCAGTATATGTTAAAGAAAGTGTAGATTCAAATGAAGTAAAAATCTTAAGCGAATCCACAGGTTCCATAGAGTCTCTATGGATAGAAATTTCATGCTCTAGTAAAAATATAACATTAGGGATCTATTATCGACCACCTGACCAGGACAGTAATAGTGATGATGAAATGCTAAGGGAAATTAGAGAGGCTATCAAAATTAAGAACCCAATAATAGTGGGGGATTTCAATTATCCCCATATTGACTGGGAACATTTCACTTCGGGACGAAATGCAGAGATAAAATTTCTCGATACTTTAAATGACTGCTTCATGGAGCAGCTGGTACGGGAACCCACAAGGGGAGAGGCGACTCTAGATTTAATCCTGAGTGGAGCGCAGGAGCTGGTCCAAGAGGTAACTATAGCAGGACCGCTTGGAAATAGTGACCATAATACAATAGCTTTCAACATCCCTGTGGTGGGAAGAACACCTCAACTGCCCAACGCTGTGGCCTTTAATTTCAAAAGGGGGAACTATACAAAAATGAGGGGGTTAGTTAGACAAAAGTTAAAAGGTACAGTGACTAAAGTGAAATCCCTGCAAGTTGCGTGGGCCCTTTTTAAAGACACCATAATAGAGGCCCAACTTCAATGTATACCCCAAATTAAGAAAAACAGTAAAAGAACTAAAAAAGAGCCACCATGGCTTAACAACCATGTAAAAGAAGCAGTGAGAGATAAAAAGACTTCCTTTAAAAAGTGGAAGTCAAATCCTAGTGAGGCAAATAGAAAGGAGCACAAACACTGCCAACTTAAGTGCAAGAGTGTAATAAGAAAAGCCAAAGAGGAGTTTGAAGAACGGCTAGGCAAAAACTCCAAAGGTAATAACAAAATGTTTTTTAAGTACATCAGAAACAGGAAGCCTGCTAAACAACCAGTGGGGCCCCTTGATGATCAAAATTCAAAAGGAGCGCTTAAAGATGATAAAGTAATAGCGGAGAAACTAAATGGATTCTTTGCTTCAGTCTTCACGGCTGAGGATGTTAGGGAGATTCCCAAACCTGAGCTGGCTTTTGTAGGTGACAAATCTGAGGAACTGTCACGGATTGAAGTGTCACTAGAGGAGGTTTTGGAATTAATTGATAAACTCAACATTAACAAGTCACCGGGACCAGATGGCATTCACCCAAGAGTTCTGAAAGAACTCAAATGTGAAGTTGCGGAACTATTAACTAAGGATTGTAACCTGTCCTTTAAATCGGCTTCGGTACCCAATGACTGGAAGTTAGCTAATGTAACGCCAATATTTAAAAAAGGCTCTAGGGGTGATCCCGGCAATTACAGACCGGTAAGTCTAACGTCGGTACCGGGCAAATTAGTTGAAACAATAGTAAAGAATAAAATTGTCAGACACATAGAAAAACATAAACTCTTGAGCAATAGTCAACATGGTTTCTGTAAAGGGAAATCGTGTCTTACTAATCTATTAGAGTTCTTTGAAGGGGTCAACAAACATGTGGACAAGGGGGATCCGGTGGACATAGTGTACTTAGATTTCCAGAAAGCCTTTGACAAGGTCCCTCACCAAAGGCTCTTACGTAAATTAAGCTGTCATGGGATAAAAGGAAAGGTCCTTTCATGGATTGAGAACTGGTTAAAGGACAGGGAACAAAGGGTAGGAATTAATGGTAAATTCTCAGAATGGAGAGGGGTAACTAGTGGTGTTCCCCAAGGGTCAGTCCTAGGACCAATCCTATTCAATTTATTCATAAATGATCTGGAGAAAGGGGTAAACAGTGAGGTGGCAAAGTCTGCAGATGATACTAAACTACTCAAGATAGTTAAGACCAAAGCAGATTGTGAAGAACTTCAAAAAGATCTCACAAAACTAAGTGATTGGGCAACAAAATGGCAAATGAAATTTAATGTGGATAAATGTAAAGTAATGCACGTTGGAAAAAATAACCCCAACTATACATACAACATGATGGGGGCTAATTTAGCTACAACGAGTCAGGAAAAAGATCTTGGAGTTATCATGGATAGTTCTCTGAAGATGTCCACGCAGTGTGCAGAGGCGGTCAAAAAAGCAAACAGGATGTTAGGAATCATTAAAAAGGGGATAGAGAATAAGACTGAGAATATATTATTGCCCTTATATAAATCCATGGTACGCCCACATCTCGAATACTGTGTACAGATGTGGTCTCCTCACCTCAAAAAAGATATTCTAGCACTAGAAAAGGTTCAGAAAAGAGCAACTAAAATGATTAGGGGTTTAGAGAGGGTCCCATATGAGGAAAGATTAAAGAGGCTAGGACTCTTCAGTTTGGAAAAGAGAAGACTAAGGGGGGACATGATAGAGGTATATAAAATCATGAGTGATGTTGAGAAAGTGGATAAGGAAAAGTTATTTACTTATTCCCATAATACAAGAACTAGGGGTCACCAAATGAAATTAATAGGTAGCAGGTTTAAAACAAATAAAAGGAAGTTCTTCTTCACGCAGCGCACAGTCAACTTGTGGAACTCCTTACCTGAGGAGGTTGTGAAGGCTAGGACTATAACAATGTTTAAAAGGGGACTGGATAAATTCATGGTGGCTAAGTCCATAAATGGCTATTAGCCAGGATGGGTAAGAATGGTGTCCCTAGCCTCTGTTCGTCAGAGGATGGAGATGGATGGCAGGAGAGAGATCACTTGATCATTGCCTGTTAGGTTCACTCCCTCAGGGGCACCTGGCATTGGCCACTGTTGGTAGACAGATACTGGGCTAGATGGACCTTTGGTCTGACCCGGTACGGCCGTTCTTATGTTCTTATGTTCTTATGCAGCCCCGCCAGGGGGAGCCGGTCTCTCTTTATGCAGCCTCACCCATTGCTCAGGATGAGGGTTGTGCTCAAAGATCTGTGCCCCATGTTTTCACCTCCATGTGAAGCGCACAGTGCAAATAACCCTCAGTGCATCAGCTCAGTTCCAGGCTCCACTTCCACCCGCTCAGAGCGCAGAGCTCCCAGGCTGAGCCTGAAGTTGGAAGCGGGAGACCCTGTAACCAGCCGGGCCTCATGGCTGGTGCCTGTGATCCCAGCTCCTGGGGAGGCTGAGGCCGGCGGATCGCTTGAGCTCAGGAGTTCTGGGCTGCAGGGGGCTGTGCCGATCGGGTGTCCGCACTAAGTTCAGCATCAATATGGTGATCCCGGGGAAGCTTGGGGTTCCCAGGTTGCCTAAGGAGGGGTGAACCGGCCCAGGTTGAAAACAGAGCAGGTCAAATCTCCCGTGCTGATCAGTAGTGGGATCGCACCTGTGAATAGCCCCTGCAGTGTAGCCTGGACAAGACAGTGAGTCTGCATGTGGATTTTACAGTATGTTGGAAATAGGTTGGGTTGCTTGCCGAAATGATCACTTGTGGCTGGTGTTGGATTCCCAGTCTCCATGTTACAGGGGCAGGAGAAATAAAGGGTTGTTATCCTTGCTGTGTGAATCGAGGGCAGCACAACTGTGCTTGGCAGACCCCGACTGAGGGACTCACCCTCAATTCAATAGCACTTGCTAGGCAGGGGACAGGGGTTCCATAGCCAAGTGGGCCGGGGCCTGGGTCCCAACACTAAAATGTAGGTGTCAGACCAACGTTAGGACAGGGTGGCTGTGGAGGGATGAGTGAGTCCCTAGACACCATAGTGAGTACGGTGCCTTCTTATTTTCCCCCTTTTCCACCCAGGATGGCAGGTGAACTCTACAGAGGCACCTCGGGGCTTGCACTGACTAAGGACAACAGCTGTGAGTGGGGTACAGAGAGGGGATGGCTCATGTTAAAGGACTTTTGGTTGCTGGACTTACGAACCATAGGGAGAAGGACCCTGCCCAGCTTATTTGGGGGTGGGACTTTCCCTTGTGGTTTATGTTTATGTGTTGGGGCTGCTGACATGACTTCTGCTAACCCTGGGCTTACATTGCAGTGTAGACATACCCTGAGAGGGCATCTATACTGTGATAAAATCCCGCTGGCCTGGCTGGCCTGGATGATCTGATTTGGGCTCCTGGAGCTCAGACTGGAGCCCAGGTTCGGAGACCCTCACCCCTCGTGGGGTCTCGGAGGCTGGGCTCAAGCCCAAGTGTCTACACTGTAATTTTATAACCCTGCAGCACAAGCCCCACAAGCCTGAATCAACTGACCCAGGGTTTGAGAATAGTGACTTGGGTGTGTTAATGGCAGTGTAGACATAATGCTAGGCTATGTCCACACTGCAATGAAACACCCACGGCTGTCCCGTGCCAGTGCAGGCTCCCAGGCTAGGGCCGTGGGGTGGTAAATTTGCAGTGTAGACATCTCGGCTCAAGCTCAATACTGGGCTCTGGACCCCACAAGGTTGGGAGGGAGTTTAGCAAGGAAAAACGGTAAAATGGCAGTGGAGTATTACCCTGGACTCAATGGCATTTCTCCATGGGTCTGTCTGCTTTGGGGCAGGGACAATACCACGTCCTGCTGCATTTGTTATTTCATAGGGCGGTTTAGGATTTTCATTCTCACACACGGTGCACAAAGCAGGACTCAACCCTCGGTGCAAACTAAATGAGCTGCCCACAGGTTCTAGCAGCCACAATGAGCATTTGGTGTGAGATCCCAGACCTGCCCCTGTCCCAGAGGGAGGGGGGTCGTCTGCGAGGGGACTGGACCACTGACCTATCAGCTCTTAACTCCCAAACTTTCAATAATTCTGTTATCAGTGGCTGTGAGTGTAAATTAAACCATAAGAACAGACACACGATCTATGGGGGTCTCCCTACACAGGTGTGAAGCCTCCTACCTATGGAAGGGCTAGAGTTCTACTTGCTGTAGTGCCGCCATATACTTGGTGCCAAGTGGAGCTGGGATTGGCTTCACCTCTAGGCAAATCTACACATAAAATGTGACAGTATCACCTCCCTTCAGAGTAGAGACGCGAGGGAACAGAAGAATTCCTCCACTGAGCTAGCGCTGCCTGCACCAGGGCATAGGGCCGCTGAACCACATTGCTCAGGGTGGTGGGTTTCTCACCCCCTGAGAGGCAGAGCTAAGCCAACAGATGTTTCTAGCATAGACCAGCCCTTAGATCTCTCTTAGGTTAGGTCTACACTGGGGAGGTCGACCTAAGATATGTGAATAGTGTAGCTGAAGTCGGAGTATCTCAGGTCGATTTACCTGGCCATGAGAATGGGGGCAAGTCGACCGCTGCCGCTCCCCACTTGACTCCGCTTCTGCCTCTCACCACGGTGGAGTTCTGGAGTCGACGGCAGAGCGATTGGGGATCCATTTTATTGCCTCTACACAAGACGCGATAAAATGGATCCCTGATAGATCAATCACTACCCACTGAAGAACATAAATCCACACCGTAGCGAGGTCAAGCATAGGAGTTTATTACACACAGCACTGGCGGAGTGTCACCTGGCTTATTAGGCTCAGAGACACTGCCAACCAATTGATTACAATAGAATATATAGGTTTTCCATGGGCGGGGGAAAGTGACGGGGTAGGCAGTTCCACTCCCCAGAATAGGTTTTGCAACAAGACAAGATAGCACATTAGCCAGTGGTTAACAGGTTACATAATGTGTCCGCCCATGGTCTCAAGTTAGCAAGTTAACATTTAATGAATACTTTGATAAAATGTTATTAGTATAAAATATAAATGTTGAATTCTGATTTGGGGTCCATAGGAATGGAGCAACTCCTTTGATTGTCCACCAGGTACATTCCTAGGGGTTAAAACAAAGAAACAGTGAAAGTATATGGCAATAAAGATTGTTTTTTGTGTGTCTAAAGGCAGGAATTGGTTCCTGGAAGGATGCCATATCTTATACTGACATGTGCCAACTTTTCCTAAATGTAAGGCTGTATCTGTGGGAAGAACGTCTCCCTACAGAAGAGACTAACACAATAGGAACAGGGATCCTTTGTTCAATTTGCAACTCTGAATAAGATACAATTATTTAGTTCTTAGCTCCAACACCTGGCAATTTGCTGACCAGGCCTATCTTAGCAAGCAAGGCTTTCTGTTCACCCAGCTTTTTCTTAGCTGATCACTATTTGCTAGGCCTCTGGTCCCTTGACCATACTCTGGACTTTGGGCCTGGAAAAGAGCTGGCACAATCCATAGACCAGGTGGTTATATAAAATGCACATGGATTTTAACCCTTCACATACAGTAATGGTGAAGTTCTTGGTTCAGGCTGATAGCAGTGATGGAATAAACTGCAGGTTCAAATCAAGTCTCTGGAGTCCATCCACAGCTGGGATGAGTCATTCAGTCCTTTGTAGAGAGCTTCAGTTTGTAGCAAAGTCCCTCCAGAGGTATGAAGTAGGATTGAAGATGAGACATCAGCATTTTATAGTCTCTTGCCATGTGATGTTTGCTTTTTTTGTCCCAAGGACACTCTATCCAGCATGTGCCTTAGAAAAACTTTAGAGTTCTGTCCTCAGGCAGGTCCCTGCATACCTTGCTGAGTCACAAGTGTATCTGCCTTCTCTCAATGGGTTGATTGTATAGCTGATGGTCCTTAATGAGCCATCAAGCAGGCTAGGTAGAACTGACACCAACTTGTCTGGGGTGTTCCCTGGAAGCAGAGCACAACTTTGAAATACGGGCAGCTTAGAGCCAATATTCATAACGTCAACTACAAAAATGATACACATCTAGAGATAGCATATTTATAATCAGCCAATCATAGCCTCTCCTTAGACCCTTTACACGACAACGTATCTACAATACTGGCTGCAAATATAGAACAGTGGTCGCAATGGTGATCTATACAGTTACAGATTATGTCAATAACGTCACAGGAGGTGACACGGCATCAGTGAGACTGATACTGGAATACTGCCTCCAGTTTTGGTGTCCTCATTTGAAAAAGATGTTGTGACATTGGAGCTGGGGCAGCAAAGAGCCACCAAATGTTCTGAGGGCTGGAGAAAAATGCCTTCTAGTGAGCTATGAACGAGCTCAACCTGTTTAGCTTATCAAAAGAAGATTGAAAGGTGACTTCATTGAAGCGTTGAAGGGCCTTAATGAAGAGAAAAGATTGGGAATGAAAGGGCTCTTTAATGTAGCAGAGAAAGGCATAACAAGACCCAATGGCTGGAAGGTGAAAAGAGACAAATTCATATTACAACTAAGGCACAAATATTCAACAGCGAGGATGATTCACCACAGGAACAAGCTACCAAGGAAAGTGGTAGATTCGCCATCTCCTGATGTCATTTAATGAAGACTAGATGCCTTTCTGGAATGTGTTTGCCCCAAAAGTAGATCTTGTGTCATACAGAAGGTCTGTGATATGCAGGGGTCAGATTAGATGCTCTTCTGGCCATAAAGTCGACTAATTTCTGAAAAACTGAGTGTAGCATTGGGAGCAGCATCTGATGTTTTCCTGTCTAGCCGGCTTGCTTCCTAGAACGAACGCTCCTTGAGTGGGGTGATCCACAGGGAGTAGCTCAAACCTCCAAAGTGCCTGGGCAGGGGCAGGACATTAGCACAGCAAGGGAGGGGTGTGGCAGTGACATCACAAAGTCCTTTTGCAGGACCTCAGACTATTGGTCAAAGGTGGTGGGGAGGTGGTGACCTCACAGAGAGATGCTGACATCAGCCAGGCAGGACATAGGCGAGAGGCCAGGGAAACCTCAGAGACCCCTGTGGCTTTGCTTCAGCAAGTCTCCTTCTCCAGGTCTCTCTTTGAGGACTGAGAGAGTATTTGGGTTCACGAACGTGAGCGCCAGGAGGAACCTCTTTTGAGTTTTCTCCTTCCCTTTGCCTGATTTTACTAGAAAACAGCCGTCCCTGTTTAGAAGGTAAGAGCCTCCTCGAGGTTTGAAACCTGTTCAGTCTGATCCATCTGGTGACAGTTGAATTCTAGGCATGGAAAACATGAGCTTAAGGAGGCAGAATTTTATTCTGCACCTGGGATTTTGTCCCTTAGAATCACTGTGGTCATTAGGGTTTGTCCTTTTGGTTTCACCTTTTCCTCCATCCTTCCCTCCCTCCTTTCTCTTTGTCTCTTGCTTCTTTTGTCCTTTCACTTGTTCCCCTCCCAACACCGGGAGGGGTGTGTGTGTGTGTTTTGCGGGGGAGCAGTGTGGTTTTTCCCCATGTAGCCAGCACCAGACCTGGCACCATCCCCAGCTCTGCCCCCTTCCTGCCACTGTGACCCCATCTCACCTCCTGACCCTGGCTGGGCGCCCCCGGCCCCTCGTAGCAGGAGGATGCAGAGGGGTCTCCTTGTAACCATGAGTGGATGTCTGGTGGGTGCTGTCACCTCCACCAGAAACCCCCAAGAGACTCACTAGGTTCCTCCACATGCGGGGAGGGGCTCCTACTTTCTGATTTGGGTGGGGGAGATTCCGTGATGTCAGAGCCCTTGGGGGGAGAGGATTGAATCATAGTCTGGAGTGGCAACCCCCTTCCCCAGTCAGATTCCACTAGGGGGCTGGGCTGGGATCTCTAGGGAGGGAGACACAGGAAAAAACAGCCACCACTATGGAACCCAGGAGTCCTGGCTCCCAGTTCCCCTGCTCTCATCTCTAGACCCCCCTCCACTCCCAAAGCCAGGGATAGAACCCAGAGGTCCTGGTGCCCAGCCCCCTCCCTGCTCTGACCACTCGACACCACTCCCCTTTTAGGCTCGCTGCCTCTTCTATCCACCCTGCCCACCTGTCCATCCCTTTGCTGCAGGTTTCTGGGGTGTCACCCCTGCTCTGCGCTCCCCCAGTGCAGCCCAAGGCTTTTCCTCCCCCCAACCACACATCCTCACCCCCCTTGTGCTGGATCATCTGCTTGGCCCCCTGCCCCCTCTCGGGGTGCGCTGTGCGGCGTGGCTGGGGATTGTGAAATGGCCTAGCACCAGGCAACACAGGACGTAAACCACAGGCCCGGCCCGGCCCGGCCCTGCCCCACCCCACCGGAGCGGCCTTCCAGGTGCATCGGAGCCCAGCGCCCTGCACCTGTGCCCTCCTGCCCCACAAGGGGTGAGCTGCAGTCCCCACCATGCTCTGCAGAGGGGAGAAGGATCAAGCCAACCAGCCCATTTAGGATGGGGGAATCAACACCCTTTTTTCTGCACAGCCACTGACCATCAGCGGGATTCCTCCTCCTCCTCCCTTCTGTGCCTCATGTGACTAAATCTCCACACCTAGACAGCCGGTCCATCCGCTGCACCTCAATCCTCCATGCCTGAGCCTCCCTGCCAAAGCCCTGCACCTGGCTCCATAGAATTAAGTCTCACATCTGGCTGGGAACTCCACTTCTTGTGCCCAGAGAGTCTCAACAGCCCTCAGTAGATGACCCGAGTCTGAGAAACACAGTGTCCGTCTTCTCTAAAGAAGTTCTTGGAGAGATCTTTTTTTCTTGTGTGACCACGTGGCCTAATGGAGCAGGCGTCTGGCTTCGGATCAGGCGATTGAAGGTTCAAGTCCCTCGGTGGTTGTGTTTCTGCAGTTTTACCATTGTGCTGAAAGTCCTGCTCCCTTCAGGGCTGGAACCTCTTCTTGGCCGCTCAGGCCAATGCTCTGGCTTCAGCTAGAGCTCTGGGAAGGAGCTGGGGGTCGGGCATCACAAAGGCTGGGGCATGAGCCCCAGGTGCTTCCAGTCTCGCCTTTGCCATTCCTGACTTGCCAAAGAAAATGGGCAGCTTCCCGGGCTAGAGTGTGGAGCACTTTCCCTCTTCCAAGTGTGCGCCTGTCCCTGTGCTGGAGGGGGTTTGCTACATAGCGCCTTGGGAGCCTGGGTGTTTCTCTGCTTCTTGCCAGCTGGGGAAAGCCTCTTGGGGAAAAATCTCCTGCCCCACTGCAAAAGTGAGCACCTATAGCACGAACGGTCAGAGGCCCCACCAGGGGGGCTGGCCCTGCTTTCCTACCATCTTCTGATGGTGGCCACAGAGCATCAGCAGCCGCCTCGCATGCTGGTCTGTGGGTGGCCTTCAGTGGGTGTTTGGCATGGCAGGGAGCAGGCTGGCTGGGGTTCTTTGTCGCTGTCTGCTGGCCACGCATAGGCATGGTCCTGCCCTCCTCTGAACAGCCAGAGTTAGTCTGTGCTTAGAAAGCAGAGACACAGGAGACTCAAGACAAGAGGGTGAGAAAGATTGAGAAAGGACCTATGAAGACAGCCCACACTACAGGGACGCTGCCTGGTTAAGGGATGTGGCGGCAATTGAAATGTGCTTGGGAGGATGGTGATGAGGGATTGAAAAAATGAAAGATGAGACGAAATGAGGGAAGCTGAATGGCAGCTCCACGTAGGGTCATTGTGATCAAACACCCCACCCATGGGAACCTCGAACTGTGCTAGACACACAGAAAAGGCAAAGAGGGATCCAGCCCCTGAGTGATCCTCTTCTGGGAGAAGAGCCCCTGGATAATTAGGAGGTGGGTTGGGAATGGAGTGGAAGGTACCTCAGGACGAGGAGAGATGAAGGCCTCAGAGCTGGGGACACTAGGCAATACGAGTGAAAGGGCTTCACACCCTCCAGCAGCAACAGCTGAGGGCTGCAGGTTCGGCCTGAGATCCCGGGGAATGTCTCCACCCCCATCTGGAGTTGGTTTAGATTTAAACAATGATGCAGCCTCTGCTCCTGAGCAAAAGCACCGGAACTTCGGTAGAAGTGGGGGAGCCCCGAGGCCCTGCCCTTCTCCATGGCCCCAACTCTCCTCTTCCCCTGGAGGCCCTGCCCCCAAGCCAGGACAGACGCTGAAGCCGGGCCATGGTAAAAGCCACCTAGGGAGCCCAAGGCTCTGTGGGGAGCTCCAAACCCTCCACCTGCCCTGGGTTAGGGGCCGGGGTGCCGAAGAGCCTGTGGTCATCAGCTGAGGCAGCCAGGAATGCAGCGATGAGTCAGCCCAAAGGAGGGAAGGCATCTCTAGCTGGATTCTCGGGTTCAATAGCAGGGGGCCATCTGGACCAAAGATCTCCCTTGAGTGGGCATTAGTAACCAAGCAGGAAGGAAAAGAGACTTTTGTGCAATGGGGATGCTGAGCAGTAGGGCCTCCAGGGCTTCGTAGCAATACAACGCAGCTCCAGCAGATCCTGCCAAGCTCTGAACTGGGACTGTGAGAGTCAGAGTCCCGAGGGCCGACCATCACCCCACGGGACCAGCGGGCTGCAGGTTTTCTGCAGAACACCTGTGACCACTAGTATTCACATGGCAGACTTGTCCACTGCGCTCCTTGGTTCTCTCCAGCTGTTCCCTCCCTCGAGACCCTGTCTCCTCCCCCATCTCTAGTTCTCGTCTCTGCTCTTACCTCACCCCCTTTGTTCTCTCAGGGACCTAGCCCCACATTGCTGTGTTGGCCACGATCCCGTTTAACCTTCCAAATCGGCTGGGCCAGGAGCACATTCCCAGGTGGTTCTCCCCTAGGCAGAGAGCAGTGACGTCTGGTGTGTCCTCACGGGAAACCAGCTCCCAAAAACAGAGCCAGGAGCTGGTCCCAGCGCATCCCCCATCCGCTGTGAGGAGAGAAAATCACCCCCAGCCCAAGGCCCAGCTGCAAAGCACTTGCTGAATTACAGGCTGTCTTGGAAGCCCCCTGCACTGTGCTGTGCCCACAAATCCATCTCCCCAGCCACAGGGGGACTTCAGTGTCATCGAAATCAGAGCCGGGGGGAAGGGAGCAGACAGGGTTAAACCTGTGGTGCTTATGGCCCACCACACGCATTGGCCTCCCCTCAGGCAGGGGATTTATTGGCCCTGGATCACCTGTACCCTATAGCCTGGATCTCTGACACCCCCAGACCCAGCTGGGGAGCTGCTGTTGCAGCCCCTCTGGGGAAGAAGTGGGAGCCACACTCGCCAGTGGCAATAGTTCAGAGGTGGCCACAGACTCTGTGATGCAGGAAGATGGGGGCTTGGCTCTGTATCTCCCCTGGCAGGAAGAACAGAGGCTGAGGCGGGCACAAGAAGGGGCCAAGGTGACAAAAAGGAACAGGGGAGATTTTCTTCTTGTTGCAATTCATCAAAATCTCATCCCTGGAAAGCTCCAGCAGGGGAGAAGCTCAGCCCACCAACCCCTCAGTGAGCTACATAGATACAGGGCCGTCCTTACCCATACGCAAACTACGCAGCTGTGTAGGGTGCCAGGAAATCTGAGGCACCAAATTGCCCCAAATTTCCTGGTGCCCTGCGCAGCTGCGTACTGCTCCAGCGGCCAGCCCGATCCCCCGGCTGGCTGAGCTGGCCAGGAAAGCTGCCCCTGCCTCTGCTCCACCTCTTCCCCACAGCCCCCATCCCTGGTCTGCCCCCACCCTCCTCTTCCCACCCCTGCTCCACCCCATCCCCCCCCACTCCGCCCCTTCCCCTGAGCTACATCCCGGTGGAGGGCAGGAGGGATCAGGCGCACCCGGCACTCACCGAGCAGTGGGAAGTGGAACGACCTGGCCCCAGCCTGCTCTGCTTCACCAGCTCCCAGCCACGCCACTGGTGAGCGCTGGGGGGTGTTTTTCCCCCACCCCCAAGTTCCAAGGCTGGGAGCAGAGTGCAGCAGGCTGGGGCCAGATCACTCCACTTCCCGCCGCCCCGTGAGTGTGGGGTTGGGCCTGCCCTGCAATTACCGGGCGGCGGGAAGTGGAGTGACCTGGCCCCAGCCTGCTCCGCTCTGCCAGCTTGGGCTGGGGGACAGGGGTGCCCTGTAGGGCACCAAAATGTCTAGGGACAACCCTGAATAGATCATTTTCCCACAGGGACCGATGGCTGTTAGAATAGAAATATTCAGGCTGCCTGTACAGGCCTAGACTTTAAGAACTTAGGTGCATTTTTATCACTTAGCTAGTGACAGGGGTATAAAACAAAGACCCAAAATCCCAGTCTGCCTGTGTCTGGGCCTTCTCTCCCTCGGAGAGTCTGAGCCTTGTTCGTAGGCGAAGGCCTTTGGCTAAGCAGCAGGGGCAGCCATAAGCTGGGAAGCGAACGGTCCCATCCTCACCCCCCAAACCCGTCACACTGAACTAAGGTGGGGTTGGGCTGTTAGGAAGACGATCCTGTCCCGATAGTGCCCATCACCACCAGATAA
Source organism: Mauremys mutica (assembly GCF_020497125.1). Taxonomy (NCBI): domain Eukaryota; kingdom Metazoa; phylum Chordata; order Testudines; family Geoemydidae; genus Mauremys; species Mauremys mutica. Next base: position 49,931 of record NW_025422934.1, read on the forward strand.
AGAAACAGATCTTAAGGGAGCATCCGGTCTGGCACTAAATCCCTTCTCAATGGTTGTGGTTGTGAAACCCTCATTTCTGTAGGGTTTATCTTTCTGGCCCTCACTTTTCTATTGTCAATCTGTCTGGTTCTCTAATTGTTTCTGGCTGCTGCAGAATTAATTTTGCTGGGTGTAAGTTAATTAGGGGAGTGAGATGTAATTGGTTAGAGAATTCTGTTACAATAGGTTAGAATTGGTTAGTTACAATGATTGGTTAAGGTCTAGCTGAGAATATTACTGTGTAAACTGGGGTCAGACCGGAAGTGGAAGAGGAAATTGGAATCATGCTAATGGGGGGTGGGGGATGGGGATGGGACTAGGGAACGGGGAACAGGGACACAGCCAAAGCTCTGTGGTGTCAGAGCTGGGAAGGGGGACACTGGGGAACAGACTCTGTGGGTGTATAGAGATAAGCCCGACTGGTGTGAAGGGCTTCGGAATCTGCTTGCTTGGAAACTAACCCCAGTAACCATCCCTTTGTCTGCGCTTCCGGTCTTTTGCTGCTTGCTGTCTGCGTGACAAGAGCCAGGGAAGTGGGCGGGGGAAGGGAAAGCCCTCTGACAATGGCTCCTTGCTCCTCTCCCTCCAGGCTCAGGGATGGGCAGGACTCCAGGCTCTGCTTGACAGATCCTGGCACAGGGGCTGCAGGAGGGAGGGGGGCAGAAAGGATTGCAGGTTCTGACTTGTGCTCTGGAGAGGAGGTAATAGGTGAAGGGGATGTTTTTGACTCTTCCCCTGCCTCAGGGTCCCCAGGGCTAGAATTCTACCTTCCACAGGGCCAAATAACTGGGTGAAGGCATTTGGCTAATGAAAACCAGTGCTCCAGGTGAGGCTTGAACTTACAACCTCAGCATAGCTCTTCTCAGTACTGCCCACTAACCAATTGCACCACTGGAGCACCTGTTAATTGTGAGTCTCCAAAATCCCTAGGTTGATACAGGCAAGGAGTGACCCCAAAACATTCTCCGTGGGGTTGAGAGCAGGTAGCGACAAGTGTTGGTACTTGGTGGGGTGGATTCTTCTTAAGGGTTCCAGGCCCCATTTGACCCTTTTGTTCTTCCCTGTGTAATAACAGAGCTGGTTAAGACTCAATGGAGAGTCTTGCTGCAGACCAACAGATCTCAAATCACTGATAACCAGCTCTAAGCGTTAGTCCTGCTTTGGGACAGTGTCTCTCATGCAAGAAACTGCCCAGTCTGTGCTAGCAGTGAGGCTCCCTCACTAACAGCTGAAATCAGGGAGAGCTGTGTGACGTGCAGGGCCCCAGGGGTGCCTGAACAGGGGGGAACAACACCCCAGGACTTTTAAAAATGGGAGGGCTCTGCCTTGCCACTTTGTAATGACCGAAAGGGTGAGGGGGGAGAGCCTTGGGGAGAGGGGCGTGATCATGGGTGTCAAGGTTCTTTCCCCACTCTGAACTTTAGGGTACAGATGTGGTGACTTGCATGGACAACTCTAAGCTTAATTACCAGCTTAGATCTGGTATCGCTGCCACCATCCAGATCCCTCCATCTGGAACTCCCCCTTTCCCCCCAAAACCTTCCCCTCCCAGGGCAGCCTGGAGACATAGGCGGCAGGTTTGTATAATTTTTGGTGGGGCCCAAAATGGTGGTGCCCTCCCGCTCCCGCCCTGTAAGCCAATATAAAATGAAGCTACAACGCGTCAGCGCCACAAGATTACAAGGGTCAATTAAAAGTGGAAAGTCAGAAGCAGCACTTGCCTACTTCAATATACAGTATTATATTTTGTTGCACCTGTTGTGACAAAGTGGGAATGTTCTTAATATTTTCTCTGAATACAGTGTGTGTGCCTCAGTTTCCCCTGCAAGATGCCAACTGAAGGTGTTGGGGACAAAGAGATCAGGTGGCCTCCTTGTCCGGAAGAGACACAGAGGCCAAAGGAGGGAGTGTCAGTTTGGAGCTGGCTGGGGAAATGAGGAGAGACCCAGAACTTGGTTCTGGGCTCCCCACCCCGCAAGATGGACCTGACAGAGGGGTTCTGTTTTCTGTACCAACAAGCTCTGTTTAAACTGTGTTCCCGTCATCTAATAAACCTTCTGTTTTACAGTCTGGCTGAGAGTCACATCTGAGTGCGGAGTTGGGGTGCAGGGACCTCTGGCTGCCCCAGGACCCCGCCTGGGCGGACTCACTGCGGAAAGTGCATGGTGTGGAAGGGCTGAATGCTCTGAGGTCAGACCCAGGAAGGTGTAAGCTTCTTGCCCTGGAGACAGTCTGCTCAGAGAGGAGGCTCCCCCAGAGTCCTGACTGGCTTTGAAGGAGTGGTTCCAGAGCATCCCAGCATCCCCTTCCACCCCATGTACTTCCCAGAAGTCCGCACAGGCACTAACAGTCCCTCCTCTGGCCTTTGTCAAGAAGGCTAACAGCATTTTGGGCTGTATAAGTAGGGGCACTGCCAGCAGATCGAGGGACATGATCATTCTCCTCTATTCAACATCGGTGAGTACTACGTGCAGTTTTGGGCCCCACATTGCAAGAAGGATGTGGAAAAGGGAGGGCGAAAACTCGAAAGAGGTTCCTCCTGGCACTCATATACGTGAACCCGAATACTCTCTCAGTCCTGAAAGAGAGACCTGGAGAAGGAGACTTGCTGAAGCAAAGCCACAGGGGTCTCTGAGGTTTCCCTGGCCCCTCGCCCCTGTCCTGCCTGGCTGATGTCAGCATCTCTCTGTGAGGTCACCACCTCCCCACCACCTTTGACCAATAGTCTGAGGTCCTGCAAAAAGCCTTTGTGATGTCACTGCCACATCCCCTCCCTTGCTGTGCTAATGTCCTGCCCCTGCCCAGGCACTTTGGAGGTTTGAGCTACTCCCTGTGGTTCACCCCACTCAAGGAGCATTCACTCTAGGAAGCAAGCCGGCTAGACAGGAAAACATCGGACGCTGCTCCCAATGCAACACTCAGTTTTTCAGAAATTAGTCAACTTTATGGCCAGAAGAGACCATTAGAGCATCTAATCTGACCCCCTGCATATCACAGGCCTCCTGTATGACACAAGAGCTACTTTTGGGGCAAACACATTCCAGAAAGGCATCTAGTCTCCATTAGATGACATCAGGAGATGGCAAATCCACCACTTTCCTTGGTAGCTTGTTCTTGTGGTGAATCATCCTCGCTGTTGAATATTTGTGTCTTATTTCTAATATGAATTTGTCTCTTTTCACCTTCCAGCCACTGGGTCTTGTTATGCCTTTCTCTGCTCGATTAAAAAGCCCTTTAATATCCAATCTTTTGTCTCCATTAAGGCCCTTCAACACTTCAATGAAGTCACCTTTCAATCTTCTTTTGATAAGCTAAACAGGTTGAGCTCATTCAATAGCTCACTAGAAGGCATTTTTCTCCAGCCCTCAGAACATTTGTCATCAGACTCCTGAACTGCAACTGGATGTGGCTCTTGTTCTTCTGCACAGCACAGCCCTGGAGAAGAGGGATCTGCAAATGTACATTCGTATGATATCTTTGTTTAACTGATGAAAACATAAACTAGACACTAGACATCAGGACTGGAACTGATTTCAGCGGATGGACAGCTTTGATAGATTTTTATGCATTTGGACAGCGAAATGTTGAGTGTTTACATTGATATCAAGCACTCCTGTATAGAGGAGCCCCTGAACATAATGGAGAATGGAAATGAAAATGTTTTCCTTTTTTAAAAAAAAAGGAAGAGGGTTCTAAGAGAACACGGGGGTTTGAACTGAAGACTACTTGAACTGCAATCAAGCACTCTAACACTGAGCAATATCCCCATGACACTAAGAGGGTGGAATCGTGATGTCCAGGTCTTTGAAGGACAAACCCTGATTCATCGAGCTCCTTTGCCATTCCCAGACCACAGGTGGTTTAAAAATGGGGTTTGATTAAACTTCTTAAATGTGGCAAACACCACAGCTTGCACACCCACCGATATAGCTTCTCCCACTGACATAGCTGCCACCTCTTGGGAAGTGGATTAACTACACCCCCAGGAAAACTCTCTCCCATCAGCACAGAGCAGTGGCTCTCAAACTGAAAGTCAGGACCCCAAAGTGGGTCATAACCCTGTTTTAATGGGGTCACCAGGGCTGGCATTAGACTTGTTGGTTCCTGGGGCTGAAACCAAAAGTCTGAGCCCCACCACCCAGGGCTGAATCCCTCAAGCTCTGGTTTTGCCCTCCCCTAACTGGGGCAGGGCTCAGGCTTTGTCTCCTCTGCCTCTGCTCAGTGTAGAGGGGCTTGGTGCGTCTTTCTAGGGTCAGGTAGTAAGTTGGTTTTTTTTTTGGCAGAAGGGGGGTTGCAGTGAAAGGAAGTTTGAGAAACCCTGGCATAGAGCCTCTGAATATGTCTAGACTTGGCTCCCTGTGGGGGATTAGAGACAGAAAGTGCAGCCATGGAGACACCACACACGCCTAGCAGGCAAGAATCAAACCTCCACAGAGAGATACCTGTTGTTTTCTAACCCACCTCCCTAAGTCCTCAGCCACCACCACTTAACAAAGGGGCTTTTCTACACGATGGTTCTGGTCTCACTGAAGGGCCATTTCCAATTGTTTGCTCAGACCAGCATTAGGGAAAATGGTGCCCTGGGCAAAGCTTGTACTTTGGCACTTCCCCATTGCCCCTGGACGATCCCCACTCCCCCTTTACCGCTAGCTCCTGCACTCCCAACCCTTGCACCTCCTTCACCCCTAACTCCTGCCCCCTCCTGTGCCCCCTTTGCCCTTAACTCCCTGGGCCACCAGCCATTGCCCCTCTCCTGCAGCCCCTTCACATGGCTCCAGTGCTGGGGGCCCCGCACTTGTTCTCCCTTTCCCTGGGCTTTGGCATCACTAGCCCCTGCTTAGCGAGTAGGGTTCAGTGGTTCCCAAAAAGTGGGGCATGACTCCTAGGGGGACACAGAGGAACATTCATGGAGTCAATGAAATCAATTGAGCTTCTTCAGTCTCTCGCTGTAGACATTTTCCTTGTTTTTAAAAGGCAAAATTCCTGATCTTTCCAACGGGAGCTGCTGCTTCAATGTTCAGTTTGGGGAGGGATTTGGCTGCACTCAGAGATCTGCCCGCGGGTTACAATCTGCGATCCGAAGGGTCGAACGCAAACAGCGTTTAGATGGGACCGTTAGTGCCGCCCCCGTGTGGCCAAAGGTTAGAACTGACCAGCAGAGTTTACAGCTGGAGCCTGGGACGCTCCTGAGCAAATTGGGCACAAAGCCTCTCGCGTGGGATCCTCGCTGTGCAGCAGGAGGCGGAGGGAAGCTGATTGTCAGGGCTCAGGGCAGCTCCCTGCCAGGCTGAGCCGGTGTCTGTGCTAAGCTCGGCATCAATCAGGTGATTCTGGGAAGTTCGGGGTCCCCGGGCTCCCAAAGGAGGGTGAAGCAGGTCACCCCTGGAGCAGGTTAAAGCTGCAGGGTGACAGTGGGGTCGCTGCCCCTGTGAACAGCTGCTGTAGCAGCGCCTGGGCAGGACAGGGAGAGCCAGTTATACCCCCCCCAGCCTGTATCGGGGGATGGGAGCACTCACACCCTGGGGACCCACCCACCAGAGATCTACTAGGGGGGAAGTGGCACCCACACACCCAGGATCTTGTAGGGGGGGACAAGGGCATCCACACTCCGGGATCCTCTGCAGAGGGACGGACACCCACACAGCCAGGATTCTGTATGGGGGGCAGAGGTACCCGGACACCTGGGCGGGGAAAGGGGGCACCGAAACATCCGGGATCTTACCTGGGAGGACAGCGGCACCTGCAGCTCGACATGAGACAGGGGCGAGGGGAGCAGGAGCATTTCCCAGTTCCAGGCTGTCCCCGTCTGGCCAAGGCACAGAGCTCACAAGCAGAGTTTAAAGCTCCAGCTGCCAAACTGCAAAACAAGCTGGGCTCTGTGGCTGGTGCCTGTGATCCCAGCACCTGGGGAGGCTGAGGCTGGCAGATCGCTTGAGCTCAGGAGTTCTGGGCTGCAGGGGGCTGTGCCGATCAGGTGTCCGCACTAAGTTCAGCATCAATATGGTGATCCTGGGGAAGCTTGGGGTCCCCAGGTTGCCTAAGGAGGGGTGAACTGGCCCAGATAAGAAACAGAGCAGATCAAAACTCCCATGCTGATCAGTAGTGGGATTGCACCTGTGAATAGCCCCTGCAGCGTAGCCTGGCCAAGACAGTGAGATGTGGTCTCTTTTTAGACCTTCCTCCCCCCCGCAGAGCCTGGATGGGGGGATGGGAGCACTCACATGCTGGGGATTCTGACTTGGGGGGAGGGACGCCCCCCTGCAACACGGATCTTGAAAAGAGGAACAGCGGCACCCACACACCACAGAGCCTGGATGGGGGCAGGGGAACCACACACGGGAGCTAGTTCATGGGGTGGGGGACACACCCATATGCTCCGTTGCACCATTCTTAATGAGAAGAACGGGGGCATCCACACAACACAGATCCTTAACGGGTGGAGGGACACCCACACACTCCACTATTAACCAGGAGGGACAGGGGAACCAGACAGCCCCGTTAGTGTGGAGAACACCCACATCCACCGGATCCCTCATGGGGGGTAAGACAGAGGGGATTGTAATGGGGCCCAGCGCACCCATGCACCAGGGATTGTTAAGGGTTGAAGGGACAGGGACACCCACACACACTGAGATCACGGCCTTGGAGGAACGCAAACCCTCCACAGAAGGACCTGGTCTGTTCCATGATGGCAGCCCAGCCTGGGTGAGTCAAAGTCTCTTTTTATACAGCCACGCCCCAGAGATCCTGACTAGGGGGAGAGAGACACCCACCCACCAGAGATCCTGAATGGTCTAGGGTGCACCCACACACCAGGGATTCTTATGAGTGGGACGAATGGAGACAGCCAGACACACTGAGATCACTTCCTCCCAGGAGCCTGGGCCAGACAGGGAGACACAGTCCCCCTTTACATCTCTCCAAGACAACCTTCCTCCCACTCCCTCCACAGAATGTTCTTATCTGGAGGTGAAGCCAGGGAAACCACATGGAGGACTCTTATCTGGGGAACTGGGGGGACCCACTTACCACCAGAGATTCTTAAGGGCAGGAGGAACAGGGACTCCCACCT